>NW_019154114.1:16109067-16133328 GCF_002288905.1 Enhydra lutris kenyoni
CCAGACTCTTTTTTTTTTTTTTAAAGATTTTATTTATTTATTTGACAGAGAGAGATCACAAGCAGGCAGAGAGGCAGGCAGAGAGAGAGAGAGAGGGAAGCAGGCTCCCTGCCAAGCAGAGAGCCCGATGCGGGACTCGATCCCAGGACCCTGAGATCATGACCCGAGCCGAAGGCAGCGGCTTAACCCACTGAGCCACCCAGGCGCCCCCGAATCCCAGACTCTTTAAAAAAAGAATCGCCACAACACCATGATCACGCCTAAAAGGTTTATTTATTTATTTATTTATTTGACAGAGAGAGATCACAAGTAGGCAGAGAGGCAGGCAGAGAAAGAGAGAGGAGGAAGCAGGCTCCCTGTGGAGCAGAGAGCCCGAGGTGGGGCTCGATCCCAGGACCCTAGGATCATGACCTGAGCTGAAGGCAGAGGCTTTAACCCACGGAGCCACCCAGGTGCCCCACACCTAGAAGTTTTTAAAAAACCATTTCTTGAGATCATCTAATACCTAATCAGTGTTTAATCATCCTTGATTGTCCCATAAATGCCTTTTTAATTTGATTTGCTCGAATCAGGAGCTGCAAGGACCACATATTACATTTGGCTGATACATCCTTTCCCCCAGTGTTTTATTAGGACAGTGTTCCAACATCCAGCAAAGGTGGTACATTTTACTGTGGGTCCTCGGCATAATGCCCCAGACGCAGGGGCTGACCTATGACTGTGCCTGGTCATGTGTCTCCCTACAGCAGAAAGCACTTTAAAGTCTTTTTAAATCGGGGCGCGTGGGTGGCTCAGTGGGTTAAGCCTCTGCCTTTCGCTCAGGTCATGATCTCAGGGTCCTGGGATCGAGTCCCGCATCGGGCTCTCTGCTCAGCGGAGAACCTGCTTCCTCCTCTATCTCTCTCTCTGCCTGCCTCTCTGCCTACTTGTGATCTCTCTCTGTGAAATAAATAAATAAAATCTTTAAAAAAATAAAGTCTTTTTAAATCTAAATGCTAGCCCCTCTTCCATGTTTTTTCTTTGCTGTTTATTTGCTGAAGAAACCGTGTCATTTGTCCTGCGGAATTTCTCATTTGAAGATAAAAAGAGCTAACAGGCGTATTGTGTTTAGAATATAGTAGGTATTTAATTAATACTCATTATGACTTGCTTTCTTCATTTATTTATTTATTTTTAAAGATTCTATTTATTTGAGAGAGAAGGACTGTTGGCGGGGAGGGGCAGAGGGAGAGTCCCACGCTGAGCTCACGACCCTGAGATCATGACCTGACCTGAAATCAAGAGTCGGAGAGTCAACCCACTGAGCTGCCCAGATGTGCCTCATTTGCTTTTTTTTTAAATTACAAATATCTGATTATTTTTCCAAGTGAAAATATATCATTTTTGTAAAGAAGGTAAAAAGTTCTAAAAAGTCCCTGGACTGTGAGGACTTTTCACAGCTGCCCGGGATTGTGGCCACGCAGAAGGGTGCACTCAGCTAGATTGCTGGGCCTGCCCCATCCGTGAGGCCCCCAGGAAGGACCCCGTGGGCAGTGGCAGAACAAGGGGGTCGTGGGAGTGGGAACCAGAGCCAGAGGGGCTCCGTGGAAATAGGGGGCAGGAGCCAGGATCGGCCCTTCCCTAGGGCTGAGAGATGCGATACCAGGAGGGGGGGCCCAGAGGAAAGAAAGGGACGTGGGGGAAAGCTGTAGGAATCCCAGGAGAGGGTGAAGGCAAAGGCATATATCATTAGGGATAGGGAGGAACCACACGGTGTGCTTTCAGTGGGTTGGGGCAGATGGATCAAAGAGGAAAGTGAGCCTCCCCAGGGAGCCGACACCATGCACTCAGACAGCAATCAGCAGGATGAGAAACACCGCGTCCTCCATCAGCCACTGGAGGAGAAAAGCAGTTGGCGGAAGGGAGCTCTGGGGTGAGGGGTCAGGAGCTCTGTGCCTGGCTTTGCCACCCACGTGGTCTTTGGTAAGGCTCCTTACCTTCTCCGAAGGCTGGCTTCCCCCACTTGCAGAATAGGAGGGGTGGACAGACGACCCTGGTGGTTTCTTTCCGCTCTGGCAAGGCAGATGTTCCATCTCGCTGACTGCTCCTCGGCGGTGAAGGAGAGGATTGTGACCTCTAGGATCTGGACGCACTGATGACCCCCTTAGCATTTTCCCTTACGAGGAGGCCAGCACGCAAGGACGGGCTCAAAACTGTGAGTCACCAAATCAAAGTGCAAAGAGTACACGGACTCCAGCGTACACAGTCCCGGATTCTAGTCCCCGCCCTGCCACTTCCTGGCCTGTGATCTCAGGTAGGGTTCCGCGGTGGATTGGTGATGTCTGTCATGGCCGGAGGGATGGGCAGGGCCGACTTTCCACCCTTAATCCAGATCTGGGGCTTCTGAAATACTCAGGGTCGATCTGGCCAATTAACCTCTAGGTGAAATCTGCTTAAGATTTTCATCCAAACAAAATTGAAAGTGAGTAAATATCGAAATAACCCACTTGCCTGAATGATGGGTCCAGGACCCAGGCACCTGTCAGCCACCAACATGGTGAAGCCATGTGGTCAGGGGTCACACCGCTGGCTTTGATTCACAGGTCATCGTGGCGCATGCTGAAAGGGTTCCTGAGCCCCATGTGTGCTGTTCAGGCTTCATGCCACTAACGCTGCCTCGTGGACCCAGAGCTGAGGCAGAAGCACAGATAATGGGCTGACCATCTACAGGAAGTCTCCAGACGTGCCCCAGCAGAGACGAGTCACGCCCCGCCCCGGGCACCCGCAGTGGCTCCCCTTGAATCACCATTGCTCTGGTGTCAGCTTGAGGACAGTAGGGCAGACTTATGTCGGTGCCTGTTCCAGAGAAAACAGGAAGAGCGACGCCCTCCGGGGCTGACCGGAGCCTGGGGACTGAGGCGTGTTGTGGGGCGAACTGGCCGCGGGCAGCACGGAATGGCCCTTAGGTGGCAAAGTCCTAACCCCCCTGACCTCAGACTGTGACCTTATTTGGAGATAGGATTGTCGCAGATGTACTGAGTGAAGATGAGGTCATGCTAGAGTAGGGTGGGCCCCTGATCCAATATGACTGTGTCCTTATAAAAAGAGGAATTTTGCTCACAGGCACGCACAGGGAGAACGCCTTGACCATGAAGGCAGAGATGGGGAGGGGGGCATCTCCAAGCCGAGGAACAATGCCAGCGAGCCACCAGGAGCTGGACCAGAGCAGATCCTTTCCCTTACCCTCAGAAGGCACCAGGCCTGCTGACACGTTGATTTGGGGCTTGAGGCCTCTGGAGCTGGAGCGAATACATTTCTGTTGTCCAAGGCACTCAGCCTTGGTCCGCTCTGTCACAGCAGCCCACAGAACTCATGCGGGCGCCGACAGACCAGAGTCCTGGCTTGGCCCCTTTTCTTGGGGAGACACCAGGCAAGGTGCTTTCCTGCTTGAGCCCTGGGCCTGCAACCTGAGACCCAGGGGCCTGGCCAGATCAAGTCTAGCCAGGTCACGAGATTCTTTACATGGACTTTTAGGGATGGGAAAGTGGGAGATGGTGACGATTTAGCCCTGGGGGCCTGGGGTGAGGTGGCCATGTGGGGCCCGGCGCCAGGCACATAGGCGAGGCTGTGTTCTGTGAGGGGCCCCGCGGACTCCCACAGAGATCAGAGAGAACGAGGGGAGACAGGAGGCTCTGTGCAGACCCCACCGTGATGCCTGCTCCTCCCAAGGCCTGGCTGGTGGCTCCTCGTGGGCTGGGTTCTCACGTGGACATTCTTTCCACAAACCCCCTTTTCCTAAGGTCTCGCAGCGACCGTATTTGGACTGAGCTCTTTGTCTATTTCTAGAAGGGTTTTGAGGGCCATGAGGTGAGGCACATGTTCTCCACAACCACGAACCTTGCTGTGTGCAGGGACAGGGAAGGAGGTGGAGAAGCTGCAGGTCCTGCCCCAAGTGGTCGCAGGCCAGCGAAGAGTCACAGGGCTGTGCAGAGAGGCATGGGCAGCGCGACCACACCTGCACCCCCGCTCCAGCTCGGAAGGCAACAGGGAGACCAAGGGCAGAACTCCAGTGTCTTCCATTGTCTGCTGTTATGTGCTTCTGTGAAATGTTACATATTACATCTTCTCCTTCCTCATCCTTTTTTGCTTCTCTCATTTTGAAAGACTTGGGCTAACAGAGGAACTATAAAAAAGCATGACTGGGGCTAAAATAGTAACACACATGGTCAGAGATCGGGTCTGGTACCAGACTGGCCGAAGGCAGGTGTGATCTTGGGCAAGTTGCTTAAGGTCTCTGTACTTCGGTGTTCTTGTATGTATAATGGACAAAATAAATCTCATTGCCCTTTTGAGAGGATTAAAGCGTCATCATAGGCAAAGTGCTTATTACCAGTGACTGGCACACAGTAAGCCCTATTATGGTTTTTTGTTATGATTATTAATAAGATAAAGAAATGCAGGGACGCCCAGGTGGCTCAGTCGGTTAAGCATCTGTCTTTGGCTCAGGTCAGGATCCAAGGGTGCTGGGATCAAGCCCCACATCGGGCTCCCTGCTCAGCTTCTCCCTCTGCTCTGCTGCTCCCCCAGCTTGTGCTATCTTTCTCTTCCTCTCTCTGACAAATACATAAGTTAAAAAAAATCTTTAAAAAAAGAAATGCACAGGAAGGGAAGGTAGATCGACAAATCTGGCAAAACAGGAATATGTGCAGAAGATCTGTTTTGACAAAATTAAGGTTTAAAGATGGAAACTGTCGTTCATTACTGCGCCAGACCAACATGAAGGCATAATTTCCCCCCTTTTTCAAAAACTGCATTATAGTTAAAACAGATTAGTCCATTACTTTTATCTTGTTTCTGCAATGTTTTGTTGATTTTTAATAATATTTTTCCTGGCATAGTTATAGTTACAAATATCAGTAAAGCATTTTTCACTGTTTGAAAAAAAAAAAGAAATGCATATAGTTGGGGAACACAATGAAAGAGGCGGTTGTTTCTTGTAATAAGACATTTCTTGGCGGGGGTTTCTGTCTGGCTCACCGTGACCTGTATGACCATCCTTCCCACATTTAGGGAGTGGTTGTCAACAACCATGTTGGTTGAACTTGACTCAGACCCTGGCTGGGGGAGGGCATCTGGCCCAAACTGAGCTGACCTTCCCTTGGAACTGGGCCAAAGAGATCCTAGTTTGATCCCAGCTGGTCTCCCAAATGTCTACCTTCTCTCATGCTGAGGTGACATCGTCAAGAGGACCCAGGGCAGGGGGGTCGGGGAGGGTGGTACAGAGAAATGCAGACACACAAAGCAGAAAGAAGGCTCTGGGCCCTGGTTTCTTGCCTTTTCTGAAATGCGGCTACCTTTACGCCATTGGGGTTCAGTGAGACACCCCTGATTTGTACTCTTCATGAAGCTGCCCTGGCTTCTGTTGTTGCTGAGATTTTGGCTACATCTGGACGCTGGCTTCTCACGTCTCTGCTGGGGCTGCAGGGAATGTCCCCTCCTTTCGCTGTGGCCGGGCAAGCTGGAGTCAGTTCTAGTCCGGTGCTTATGATCGAAGAAAGAACAGACCAGGAGTGAGAAGCCGTCCCCGCCGACCACTGACGGAGCACACCGACTTCCTACTCAGCCTTGCGCACACGTCGTCTCACGAGCTCAATGGTGGAGGTCACTATGGGATCTCTGTTTCGCGGAGGAACAGTGAGGGTCAGAGAGTTAAGAGGGTTGGGTAGCGTCGCTCAGCTAAGCAGGTGGCCAGTGGGCATCCAAGTCCAAAGTCTGTGCCACCAGCATCCCTTGCCGTCCTCCCGGGAGCCCCTGGAGGGCATCCTCACACTCTCCTGCTGCGGGCTCTGAGACAAACCCAGGTCCGCCTCAGCTTCCTGCTCTACAGATGTGGGGAGAGCATCGTTCTCGCCCCTCTGAGCACTGTCTGGAGGGGCCAGTGCGCAAAGGGGGATGTGGGCAAGTTTTGGGGGGGGGCGGCAGGTACTCCACACATGCAACACATTCCCCCCGATACTTCCTTTCTTGCCTCTTAGCAACGGACTCAGAGCGGATGGAGGGGAAAGATGTGAGGTCACATTTAAATTGGCCAATTTGAGCAGCTCACCGCAAAGGCTGGTGTGGGAGAGCGATGCAATTAATCTGAAAAACACAGTGGTTTTTATTTTTAAAAATATGATCCGTGGCCTTCAGTCCTCTGCGTAGCGGTGCCAGGCATCCATTTCCACGGGCCGAGAGCAGCCTTGCGTTTGGGCTCTTCGTAAAGTCCCCGTGCATTTAAAAAAGAAAACAGGAAACAAATGGTGCTGATCTTCTTTTCAAAAATTAAGGCAAATCAACACATGCTTGTAGGAATATTGGGGGGGGGTGGAAAGCATAAAGAAGAAAACAATATTTACCCATGTTACATCCACATGATGGACATAGTAAGTCAGCGACAAAAGAGACCATGAAACCCACACAAGCTTGGATGAGGCTTAGAAACAGTCATGCTGAGTCAAAGAGGTCAGACCCGAAGGAGTATGTATCTTTCGATTCTGTTTATCTATTTATTTATTTTTTAAATTTTTTTTTAAAGATTTTATTTATTTATTTGTCAGAAAGAGAGAGAGCGAGCACAGGCAGACAGAGTGGCAGGCAGAGGCAGAGGGAGAAGCAGGCTCCCCACAGAGCAAGGAGCCCGATGTGGCACTTGATCCCAGGACGCTGGGATCATGACCTGAGCCGAAGGCAGCTGCTTAACCAACTGAGCCACCCAGGTGTCCCTATTTTATTTTTTTTAAAGATTTTAGTTATTTGACAGAGAGAGAGATCACAAGTAGGCAGAGAGGCAGGCAGAGAGAGGGGGGGAAGCAGGCTCCCTGCTGAGCAGAGAGCCCGATGTGGGGCTCGATCCCGGGACCCTGAGATCATGACCTGAGCCGAAGGCAGCGGCTTAATCCACTGAGCCACCCAGGCGCCCCTCTATTTATTTTTTTTTAAAGATTCACTTACTTAGTTTTGAGAGCGAGAGAGAGAGAGTGAGCACGAGGGGAGGGTAGAGGGAAAGACTCTCAAGCTGACTCCCTGTGGAGTGAGCAGCCTGACACGGGGCTCGATCCCAGGACCCTGAGATTATGACCGGAGCCAAAACCAAGAGCTGGTTGCTTACCCGACTGAGCCACCGAGGTGCCCCTCTTTTGATTCTATTTCTATTTAGTTCAAGAAGGGGTAGAACTATCTATAGTTACAGAAAGCAGAGCAGGGGTTGCCTGAGACGAGAAGCGGGTGGCTGGGGTCAGCTCAAAGGAGCAACAGAGGAACTTTTCTGGGGTTGTGGGAATGTTCTGTGTTGCTATCTTGATGGAGATGGTGGTTACATGGGTGTATGCATTCTTCAACACTTATCAACCCTGTTCTCTTAAAGTGGGTGTGTTTTATTTCACGTAAATGATACTTCAATAACATGGACTTAAGAAGTGGAAAAAATGACCTGTAATCCGTCACTCCAGAGATAACCGCTGTGAAGGTTCTGTTGTGTGTGGGTAACTCAATCAATCAATCAGCTGATTGTGTGTTAGAAAGAATACTTCCAGATAAACACGCGATCCTCTGTAATGCTTTTCACGAACCTCAGGCATAATTATTTGGTGAAAACGAGGAAGGGAAGGGGAAGAGGATGGCACTTCATGTTCTTTAGATGCCCAGCTTTGCCCTCTGAAACGAGAGAAGTGTGTGTGTGTGTGTGTGTGTGTGTGTGTGTGTGTGTGTGTGTGTCGCGCGGTCATTTAACTACCCAGTATCACAGGCTGCTAAGAGGAAACCTGCTCCCACCCCTCCCCCACCCTCCCCACCCAGAAGCCTAGAAAACGAGCCGACTTCACAGGAGCTCAGAAGAGGGGAGGAGGCTATTCACCGACTTCAGGATGAAAACATGACTCCTTTCCTCGTAGCAGGAGAATAAGCACATTTTATTATTTGATCAGTACATTAAATGCCGTTGGGATGGAGCGTGCGTTCCATCTCGCTGGCGCGTCTTGCCTGGTAGAAGTGGGGTTTGGGAATGCTCTCCGGGCTGGTGCGGTTTTGAGACAGAGTTTCCAGACGGAGCTTCCCGAGAGTGCCCCCGAAGAAAGAGCGCCGTGGGGAGGTACAGGATTGGGACCACTTACGGACAATCTTGTCTCCTGCTTTTGGTGTTTGGCATCGCCTCACGCCATGAAATTGGCTCCAGAAACACGACTTAAAACAGGTGGCAACTTACTCCCTCCCGTGGGTCCCCGTGTTCCTTGACAGTCTGATAAAGCCGGCTGCGTTGTTTCCAGCCCCCAGGAGATGGCATCTGAGGAAGGACATGCCACTGCGTGTGTGTGGACCATAGAACGTCCCCCAGACCGCAGCCGACAGGATGCCCAGCGAGCCCCGTGTCTGGGCTGAGGGGTGGGAAAACGCCTTCCTTCAAACCAGGGCTTCTCAGCCAGCGGTGAGGGGTGATTAAGCCTTCCAGGGGACGGTGGCCGTGCCTGGAGACATTGTGCTTGTCACGGATTACGGCTGCTGCGGGTGTCTGTGGGTAGAGGCCGGGGTGCTGCTAAGCGCCCCTCCGGCAGGCACAACGGCTGCCCCCAGGAAGAACTCTCCGGCCCCAGGTGCCTGCAGTGCCGCGGCCGGAAACCCCTGCAGCGAGGCTGTCTCGGGAGTGTCTGTGCCCCCGCCGTGGAGCAGGTGGGGAAGGTCGGGACAAGTGGGCTGGATGGAAAGTCGGGGATCAGCGCCGGGGGAAATGTGGGTTCAACACGGACGGTAGCCGTGTCCGATAGCTACAGTTTATTCAACGTGTCTGCTTTGTGCCAGGCCGTGAGCCCAACATCGATGATCTCATTTGATGTCTACGACCTGGGAAAAGGTTGTTACCACCCCAATTTAGGGTAAATCAACAAAATACAGCTGGGAGATGGAAGGGCAAGGAGTTGGTTTTCCTCCTGGGATTTTTTTTTTTTTCTTTTCAGGGAGGGAGATGGTTGGAAGGGAGGGGTGTCTGGTTCCCCCCACTCAGCTAGGAGCTCTGTGAGGGCAGAATCTTGTGTGAGCCGGGTCTGCAGCACAGAAGTGCCCCTCTTATCTGTGCTGTCAGTTACTCGCCGTCAACTCCCATCCAGGAACAGAAGATCCTCCTTGTGACATATGGCCAGAAGGTCAGTAGCGGGGGCACCTGCGTGGCTCAGTCGGTTAAGTGTCTGCCTTCAGCTCAGGTCACGATCTCAGGGCCCTGAGATCCAGCCCCACATTGGCTCTCTACCCGATGGGGAGCCTGCTTCTCCCTCTCCCTCTGCCCCTCTCTCACTCTCCCAAATAAAAAAAATCTTTTAAAAAAGTCAATAGTAGCCTAATGCTATGTCAGTGCTTACATCACTCACCTCCTCTCACCACGTAGTCATTTTATCGTCTCACATCAGCACAAGAAGAAGGAGCACAGTTCAATAAGGTGTTTTGAGAAAGACCACATTCACATAACTTTTATCACAGTATATTAGAATTGCTTTATTTTATTATTAGTCATTGTTGTTCATCTCTCACTGTGCCTAATTTATAAATGAAACTTTATCATAGGTATCTGCGTGTGGGGAGAAACAGTCTATATGGAGTTTGGTACTGTCTGTGTGGGGGGTCTTGGAACGTATCCCCTGCGGATAAAGAAGAACTAATGGAACTTGGCAAAGTCCTTGGCCCTCTGGAGGCACAAACAGCTAGGTGTTTAATGGGATCAAAAGAAAGAATGAAGGAAGGAAGCAGGGCAGTGTGGCCTAGCAGTTTGAATATTGGCATTGATTTCCAGCCGTTCAATGCTGTGTTTCTCCTCCCGGCCAGGCCCTAGACACAGGCTTACTGGAGCTGACCCTACACAGGCTCAGGAGAGCTGCTTGTTGGTTTTTCAGAAAATTTTCCAGTTGGTTGTCAAACAGCCACTGAACAAGCTTAAATGATATAAAGCTACAATTATGTGTATATATATATTTTTTATTATGTTCAGTTAGCCACTGTACAATTATATTTTTAAAAGGTACCAGAACTCATCACTTCCTAATTATTCTATTTCTATTAGTATCTCTGTTCTGAAGGTGATGTCTATTGCAGGGGTCTCCAAATGTGTAAAAGGGCCAGATGGTATTTTATGCTTTGCCAGCCACCAGGGGAATCTGGCCCCTCAGCCACTGTTTGCGGTGTGATCCTGGCACGCGGTATCTGCAGGCAGACATACCCTACAATGGGCTGCCTCTTTTCCCAACTTCTGTTCAGTGATGCGCTTCGGGAGCCTGAAAACTGCCATGGGGGGAGTATTTCCACCAGAGAAGCCAAATGCTCTTTCAGTCAGCTGACAGTTAAACATTTACCAGTAAACCACTGGGCACAGTGATGGGCAAAACTGGAATGAACCCTGCCCTCTTGGAGGGTAGAGGGTGTTGGGTTCGTGCACCGTTTCGTGCTGGAGTGAGGCAAGATGGGGGCTGGGCAGAGGCTGGTGGGGATCTCCACTGGGAAGCATGCCAAGGAGGAGACCACCCAGCTCCAGGCATGTCCCCCAGAGGGGGCAGGAGTGCTGGAAGAGGGTGGTGTGGGGGACCTCTACCGGGGCCGGCCATCAGTCCCACGTTCTCCTCCCCCAGCAGGGACTTTGCCACTTCATGGCATTCCTTTGAGGGCAGCCAGCTCTGTCCTTCCCCTCTCAGCTCAGGGGGAGACTTCAGGCACTAGGAGTGGAGATGAGAGCGCACGGCAGTCCACTGTCGTTCACTACAACCCCAGCTCCTAGCACTGTGCTTTGCCACAGTGAGTGGGCTCTCCACCCGTGTGGCCCAGGAGGGGCCTCGCTTGTCCTTTGGAGGGTCTGGATCCAGTGACGTCAAGGACAACTTGTGATCCATCCGTGGAAACTCGACCAGTTTGCATCTCCTATGGAGGTTGGGGACTTGCAGGGAGGGGCTTCGGGGGAATCTGGCAGCTAGACTCCTTGATTATTAGGTCAGGAACTTGGGACAGTGGGAGGCAAGGGGCTCTGCATATCACCCACAGAGTACCGACGCTGCCCGATGCACGGACCCAGTCCTGTTGCCTGCACATGCCCAAGCCCCAGGGAATAGGTGAGTGTGACTATCAACTGGTCAGTCACTGCCCATTTGTTGAGGTCTGACTGTGTGCAGGCACCGAGCTAGCTCTTCCGTCAGCCAGGAACCGCTGGATTCTGCCTTCATGGATCTCTTCTTGAAGCATCGTGGGGGCTCCGTGTCACTGACTTCAAACGAAAACCAAGAAATAGTATTTAAGGATGACCTCAGCTGATTTCAACACTTTTCCCCTGAGCACCTGTGCAGGAAAAAATTGCAAAGATGGAGTGGGGACAACGTGGAATTTCAGGTCAAACGGAATTACGGGTTCATATCTTGGCTGGATTCCCACAGTTGTCTGACCATCTCTGAGTCTTCACTTCCTCACTTTAAGATGGGGATGATAGTGATTCTTGCCTTCTAGGCTCCTTGGGAGGAAGGAAGAAGAAGGAACATGAAAGCCCCACGTAGTACCTGGCACTTTGAATGCTGCTCATTTTTAATCCTAACTTTCCTATGTAACGTTCACCAGTCACCCACAGTACCAAGCAGTGCTGAGGATGTGTGGAAGGGCCCCGGAAGAAATCAGGGATTCTCTGCACCCTCGTAAATCTCACTCTGCTCGAGTTTGCCTCTTGAATGGGGAGAGGAGGGTCTATGGATGTCCCGAAGGTGGACAGCAGCTGCTCTGGCTGTCCTCCTCCACGACTCCATGCTGGCCCCCATCATCTCCCTCCTGGGTCCTCTCCGCAGCCTCCCCACTGACTTCCCTGTCTCCAGGCTGCCCCTCTGCAAACCTTGTCCATGTCATGCTGTGACAAGTGACCTTATGAAGGTGATATCTACAAGCCACTCCCACACGTGGTCCATGTGGCGGCTTTCTGCAGCTCTCACAGGAGGTCTGGTCCCTGGACCTGCATTTCAGGGCACTACCTGCCCAGCCCCTTCTCACCTCTTAGGCCTCTGCCCTGTAACCCCAGGGCACTTTGTAAGTTTTAGCAAATGCATGCAGCTTCCTGGACAGGCTGACTATCTCCCATGTCTCTACCTTTGCATGTGCCATTCCCCTTCCAGGAGCACCTCTGCCCTTTACCTGACTCCTGAAGGCCTCCTGGAGTCAGGACACGTACCCCAGTGCCACAGTATAGATTACGGTCCTCTTGCCATTCCTATAGCCCAAGCACAGCATGGTCATTGCCTTTACATTGCTTTAGGGTCGTAGACTCTGAGCCTGATGATCCTAGTGAGCCTGGCAAGTTACTCAGCCTCTCTGTACCCTTGTCTGCCAGAGGGAATGGTGATGGCACGTATATGATGGTTGCTGTGAGAAGGAACAGGTGTATGCACGCACAGCACTTAGCATACAGGAAGAGCTCCATAACGGGTTGGAACAGCTGGCCTAATCCCACCCCTTGATGGCCTGAGGGTTTTGGTCACAACTACGCTCTGAATCCACATCTATACCATGAGGTGGGGGCGTGGGCTGGACCCTTTCTTGCTTGATGATTGTCTCAAGGCTGTAAACTTCAGAATTCCAAGAACAGAATTTGCCAGCAAATTGTGGAGAGTTGACCAATTCCCCATTTTCTCACTTAACTGCCTTCCCCCCGGGGCCAGGAGGAGGGAACAGCTCTGCCCATCTCCTGACACGGGGCACATGCTGGGCCCTGTGCGCCCTTCCCACCCCCCATTCCTGGCCCTGGTCAGGCTCAGGGATAGGATCCTTCAGGAGCCCCTCCATCTTCCCTGTTCTTGGGAGAGAGTGGGGAGGGGATAATCTCCAGCACAGGGATGCTGTGGGCAAGGTGCCAGCATTCACCATGCAATTCAACACACACTCACACATTCATGTAATCACTACAGAGGCACCTTCCCTTAACAAAAAAGGCAAAAATCTGGGGGTTTAAATGGTATTAAGGGCAGAAGCATGTGGCTGTGAGAACGCCCCGTGGAGGTGCCAAGCGTTCCCTGGGTGGCTTTAGGTGTCGCTCCTGATGGCAGAAAGAAGACGTTTTTGTTTCAGAGTTGGAGTTCCGAGGTGACACTGGGTGTCACTGGAACACAAGGGTGTTTCCAGTATGATCCTCTCCCAGTCTTGTGCTGGGCCTGCCCATGCAGGGATGAATGGGCTGGTCTGAGGGGAGAGGCAAAGCAGCTGGCACGGCTGGGGCTCAGGCACAAGGGGAGGGGCCCAGGAACTTTGGGGAGGGACCTTGTTGTCTAGGTTCCTAGAGGGGTCAGACTCGAGGGGCACCAGAAGGGGGGCCGGGGAGTCTGTCCCCTCCCTCCGGACGCTTGAGGACCACACGGGGCCGAGGCCCGCAGACATCTGTGAAAGGCCGGGGGGCTCTCAGAGCCCGGCAGGCTGAGACAGGGCAGTGTGAGCTCATCACCCGGAGAGCTGAGAGGACATTTTTAATTCGAGGAACCATCCCTGTCCTATGGCCCCACCTAGCCAGCCGGGTGGGCAGCCTGAGCTGTGCAGGGGGTGTCAGAGGTGAAGCGGTCCAGCCCCCCGCCCCCGCCCCCCCAGCCCGGCCCCGCCCCCCCCCCCCTCCCCAAACCCGGACCCTGGGTTTGCACCTGGGTGCACGTCGGCCGCCCGCGTCCGCACGTCCCAGGGCGCTGACGGTTCCGATCCCGGCCGGCTGGGGCGGGGGCCGGCGGGCCGCAGCGCTCCGCACCGGCCGGAGCACCGGCCTGGGCACCCGCCTGGGCACCGGCGGGGGCGCGGCTCGTCGTGACGTCACGCGCCCCGCCCCCGCGGCCCCCGCCCACCCCCACGTTCCGGGCGGGGCCGGCCCGGGGCCTGCCGGGGCTCGCCCGCCGCGGCCCCCTCCCCAGGGGCCGCCCCCTCCCGTCGGGCCGCGCCTCTGCCCCTCGCGTCCCCGCCCGGCGGCCGACTCCGCCTGCGAGAGGCCGAAGCCGCGGCGGCCGCCGCCGTTGCCGCCATTGACGTCAGAGGGGCGGGCACATGACCCCGCGGGGACCAATCGCGCGGGCGCCGAGCGGCTTCTGCAATCTCTCAACTGAGCCGGCCCCCGCGGCCCCCGCCGCACACTCGCCCGCGGACGGCCGCCCAGACACACGTACAGTACACACGAGCGGGCGGCGGGGCCGAGACACGCCCGCCCGCCCGCCCGCGCGGCCCCGGCCCCCGCCGCTGCCCCGCGTCCGCGCCCGCCGCCCGCCGCTCCGGCCGCCGCCAGCATGCAGCCGACGAGCTAGGAGGAAGCGCAGCCGCGAGGAAGCGCCGAGCGCCGGCCGCCCGCCGCCCGGCCGCCCGGCCGCCCGCCGGCCCCTCCCCTGTCGGGCGCTCCCCCAGCCCCACGCCCCCCCACCTTCCTGGGCGGTGGGGGGGGGTGCGGGCCGCCGCTCGGGGGCCCCGCCGCCCCGGCAGCCCGGGACAGCCCCCTTTCCCCGCCCCCGGCCCCCTCCCCGGCCCGGCCGGCCATGGATCTGACCAGCAGCTCGGGCGGCGGCGGCGACCCCCGGCAGATCGAGGAGACCAAGCCGCTGCTGGGGGGCGACGTGCCGGCCCCCGAGGGCACGAAGATGGGCGCCGTGCCCTGCCGCCGGGCCCTTCTGCTGTGCAACGGGATGAGGTACAAACTGCTGCAGGAGGGCGACATCCAGGTCTGTGTCATCCGGCACCCGCGGACCTTTCTCAGCAAGATCCTCACCTCGAAATTCCTGAGGCGCTGGGAGCCGCACCACCTAACGCTGGCCGACAACAGCCTGGCGTCCGCCACGGTGAGTCGCTCTGCGCGGCGGCGGCGCGCCGGCACCCCCGCGCCTCGCCTCGGGGCCGGGAGGCGCCCCCTCTCGCCGCCGCCCCCTGCCCGCCGCTGCACCTGGAGCCCGGGGCCTGCGGGGCGCCGGGGGTGCCGGGTCGGCCTGGGGGCCCGGGCGGGGGCTGGCGGGGGGACCCCGGCGCCCCCCTCCTGGCCTGCCCTCGGGGCTGGCTTATGCCCAGCGGGCGGGCTCGGGGAGACCCTCGGAATTCTGCACCGGATCCGGCCCACCCCAGCCTGGGCATCTGCGGACCTCCCGGACCCAGCGCTAGCTAGTGTTTTTACGGATGGGACCGGGGGGTAGAACCGGGGTGGGCTCCGAGGGTGGTGGGGGTTCCCTTTCTGAAAGCCCGCGGCCCATCTGGATCTGCGCTGGAGGGGAAAACGAAACAAGCCCCCCCCCATAAAGAAAGAAAACCTAACAACCTCGAAACCCCCAAACCCAAAGAATTTCCAGAAGCCAGTGCTTTCTGTGCTTTACTGTCTTTTTCCTGCTCAGGCTGGTAGGCAAAACTGGGTGCTTCCCTTTCTGAAAAATCTCATTCGCACGCTGGGATGTTGGAAGAGGAGGGGGAGGGGCCAGGGGTCCCGGACTGTTTCCTCCCCACCTAGGGGTGGTCAGGTTCTGGAGTGGAAGCTGGCTTTGGGGCCCTGGTCTGGCATTGTCTGTGAAGGGTGTGTATACGTGTGTTCTGCGGTTGGTTATATTTTGTTACTGTTATTGTTTCAAATGTATGGCTGGGACTGGGTCAGCTGGATGAGAGGGAGAGGAGAAGTCATTGATGTGTTTCTGAAATCAAATCTGCAAGGTGGGGAAAGACAGCTGTGGTGGGGTCGTAGGGCATGGGGGTGGCTGGCAGGAGGCTGAGCAGGATGCTTTGTGTTTTGAAACAAGGACAGTTTAAAGCACCAGCTCTGCTTGGGCCTGAGCCTTGCTGAGGGGATCCCGTCCTCTCTGTGGAGAGGTGGCAGGTCTTCCCCAGAATACACACACCCCCTGGGGTGGCCGTGATCGTGATCGTGTTTACTAAGCACGGTTGTTGGGGCCGGGGGAGGTGGGGGGTGGAGGTGGCAGAATCCAGTGCCTGCCCACACCTGTGCCAAGAAAACCCAGCCAGGAAACAGGGTGTCGCTTCCATGGCATGTCACAAACATGTAGCGTGTGTAGACATTTCCCCGGCATCCATGTTCCCTTGGCAGTGTGTCACAGGCTGTGACACATGCTCCAAGGAATGGGGAGGGGGGGAAAGTTAGCAGAAGCAGCCCTACTCCTCGAAACCACTCCTCCCTCCCCAGACCACTGAAACGCACGAGGACTCTTATTCTGAATTTCGGGTCCGACGTGCTTAGAACACCTATTTTTTTGTCTTTCCTGTGGGCAGGTTGGTGCAGTATCTGCAAAGACTTCTTCCTCAGGGAGGATCGCTGGTTGCCGTGAGGCGGTCCGGTCCCGGGTTCAGGCTCATGCATGTTCTTAAACCCGTCCAAAGCCACAGGCCTGGGCATTTATTTGGCTTTTCATTCCGTGGAGAGAGAACCTCAGAGAATTCACCAGCACGCAGTGTTTCAGGTTCAGGCAGGAACCAGTGCCCTTAATAGTTCCCTGCCTGGGATCAGGAGCCCCCCAACCCGGCTTCCGAATTTCCCCCTGCTTCCGGGGAGTGTTTTTGTTTTCCTCCCACCCGTCAAAATGAAGGGGAGTTGGGAGGGGAGAGGAAGTGGTTGAGAGGCACAGTGGCCCTCCATGGGAGAAGCCGGGAGTGCGTGCTCTGGGGCTGCTGGCCATGGTCTGGGAGGGAAGCCGGCTTTGGAGGCTCCAGGCCCCCTTCCCCCCAGTGACTGATTGCTCAAGAGTTATCTAGGAGAGGACAGAAGCAAAGACTGAGGCTGGGCACTGGTTTTTCCAGCAGCCAGAGGCCCCAGCACCACCTTCACCAGCCGAATTGGGTGGCACCTTCGTAGCTTGGCCCTCTCTGGTGAGGAGCTGTGATTTTCAGGACCGGGGGTGAAGGCCATCCGTAGAACAAGATTTGTCTCAGTAGAACCCTGCTGCGGCGGGGTCGGAAATGTGGAAGTAGGAACCATGAGCAAGTGTCTGATGGACTGGCCAGTCCCCCCTTCCTCCGCCTGTGGCCACTGGGCCCTGTGGGCAGGGGGTGGCCTTGAATTTTGCCCTGGTGGGCTCCAGTGGGTTGCGGGGCTCTCTGTGCCAGGGCCTGTGAGTGTGGAGGGGGCTGCTGAGGGCACTCCTGGCTGTGGCAGTGGCGTCCAGGGCAGAGGTGGGACTGGAACTGTACCAGGGACCTTGTCCCATCATGAGACACCTGGTTGGTGTCCAGGCCCTGGGGAAGCAAAGGAACCCCTGGAGGGGTTTCCCTGAGGCCTGGGCATTATGTAATCTGTCTGCATTTTATAGTGTGGCCCAAGCACGCTATTGAGAAATATTAACCCCAAATGAAACAAAGGTGAATTTCAGTGTCGTTCACTACCGCAAAAGCCCTGTGCAGCCCCGTGGCTTTGCAGAGTCCCCCGGCCCAGCCTCAAGGTATGATCAGGTATGTTTCCGGAGCAGGTCAAATCCTTTCATGAAATGTCCATCATCCGTGTATCAATCCATCGGCACAGCCCAACTCAGAACCGTCTGGTAATTATCTGGTTAATTGCGTGGGCTTCAGGAACAAGACTTAGAGTGATTGATCTGGATTCAAACCGATAAACAAACCAAATACGATAAACCAAATACGCTCCTGCCCAAACCATCTTTGGAGTCTGTCTACACTGATCCAATTAACTGGATTGTTGTCAGAGATAAAGGCTTCCAGGACCACAGCTGCATCGGGCTAGGGTGGACACATATGGAGGCTCCCAGCACCCCCCAACCCCAGTAGGCTACTCCAGCAGGGCCCACCCCGCAGGTGGACCTCAGTTGATTCCCCGCTGGGGAGGTGGGCTTAGCCTGAGGCCCTGGGGCTGGTGGCCTTCACCTCCTGGCCTGGCCATAAACTTTGCCTTCTGTGGGGTCGGGTTGGAGCTTGCCCAGGTGCCAGTCTCCTGGGCCAGTTACTGATTAAATCCTCGCAGAGCCAGCCGTGTGCCCGACA
Organism: Enhydra lutris kenyoni; assembly: GCF_002288905.1. Lineage (NCBI taxonomy): Eukaryota > Metazoa > Chordata > Mammalia > Carnivora > Mustelidae > Enhydra > Enhydra lutris. The sequence continues at coordinate 16,127,023 of NW_019154114.1, forward strand.
TGGCCTGTGACAGCGCTGGGCCCAAGGCACTCTGTGCTGGAGACTTTGGATCCCCAGTGCTCATAAACAAAGAAGGAACACAAAGGCGACAGTGACCTGGCTGACGTGTGAGGGGTGATTGGGACGAGTCCGCCCCCTCCCTGGCGTACACAGGACCGCACCTGCGGTCCCGCCCAGACTGTGGCCTAGACGTGGTGCCTCATTCCCCTTTTGCATCCAGACTTGTCATTCCCCTGGCCCCCTTGGGCTTTTCGTGGCTGCCGACTGTAGTGTGGGTTGGAGCCAAGGGCCAGGAGTTCTGCAGAAGCAGCCGGGTCCACACGACCAGAATCCATTTTGCTGTTCTCATGTGTGGGTTGAATTTGATCACCTGCTAGACATGTTTGTCCGCTGGAAGAGGGCTTTTGTCTGTGTGCTTTGTTTCTCCGCGCCGAAGAAGCACAACTAAGCTGCCTACCTTTCCTTTCACCTTATTTTATCACATGCAGCACATGGCGTCTCAGGGTGGTGGGTCCGATCCAATTCCTCGACCAAACAGCACAGGGGTGGGAGCACAGGTGGCCGTGGCCTTCTTTATTTTCAAGCCTGAATTCCTCAGTGACTTGCTTTTAAATTTTCTACACTCTGCTCCTCCGATGGCAATGTTTCTTCTGGGCTTTTTATCATGGTAAAGAAAAGAGAAGTCCCCTTAATCCTTGTCGGTCTCTTTAATTAGGAGTTCTCTTGGGCGGGGTGCAGGGGCAGTAATCTTCTGAACTTGGATTTTGTTAACTCAGCACCTGCTGGGTGTCCAGTGCCGAGTGGGGAGCTCAGCCCCACGGCGTGGTTTCCGCCTGAGAATGAAAGCCTGTGTCCTCCGGGGTAGTCACGGGCCCCACGGGGATGTGTCTGCATGTGTGTGTGCACGCGTGTTTGTTTTTTTCCACTTTGTCGCTTACCCAGCTCCTGTCTGTCCATCCTTCCCGCCTTTCGTTTATTGGATGTTTTCTGCGGCGGCGAGTAAACACAAATAATTTTTTGTTTCCTTCAGTACCATTTGTCATTAAGATTTTGGGTCTATCAAGTTTGTTTCCAGGGTAACATGTCTGATTGGAGGGGTGGTAGGGCGGGGGCCAGAGACAGAAGAGGAGAAAAGAATCTAAATTCTCCATAAACAGCAAGTGTGTTCTTCCCCTCCCAGGTTGTAATAAATAAATGCACTTCAAGGAGGGTGTAAGTTTGATGCTGCCATTTGCCTAGTACAGTCGAGGCGCTCTTTCTGATTGCAGGCGGAACCGTGCCAGTCCAGGTGGGGGCATGTGGCATGCATCTGGGCTTTGCTGCCAGACTGGCGATGGAGACGGGCGTGTGCTACTGGCTCGGGCTCCATGGCCCACAAGTGGCTTCTGCTTGGCGCCTCTTGCTCCTGCACCTGCCGACTCGCCTGACACCGAGAGCGGGCGTTTCTGGGGTACTGTGTCCGGTGAGGCTTAGGGGTGTCCTGGCGGCCGTGTTGTCCTGAGAACAGAAGCTGTCTCAGGGTTCCTTACTGCCAGCCTTGGGTAATCAGAGTGGCCTCCCTCTTCTCCGGGCCAGCCGGGCTGGGCCCACGTGGAGGGCACCCTCTTGGTGTTTTGGTGGAATAGACATTTGAGGTGGTTGAATTATGCCTTCGATTAAAGGATTAAGTGAGATTAAGTGAGGGAATGTGATACGGTTTAGGGCGTCCCCACTATGGGGCAGAGCTGGCCTGGGCTCTGCTATCACATGGTACTGGGTCTGAATTCTAAGGTTATGATTTCCCTGGTTGTGTGTCTCTTAGCACATGGCTTTCCCTTGGTGGGCCTTGCTTTTTTTTTTTTCCATCTGGAGGGGGGGCATAATCCTACTTCATTTATAGGGTTGCTGTAAGGTTTGGAGATAGTTCCAAGTCCTACCGGGTGGGTAGGACTACGAGCAGGGGCCAGCATCCCAATGTGCGTTTTCTTAATTGCCCCGAGAGAGCTTCTTGAAATTCTGCGCAAGTAGCAAGGACTGTTACTGTTTGAAAGTGGGCAGTCTCCAGAGCGAAGTCTCCTGTGATGAGCAGTGCTTTTGGGAAAGTTAGGTTAAGCAGGTTAAGCAGGTTAAGACAGACTCCTCGGGAGCACAGTCTAGTTTCTTTAAACTAAACATCCCACAAAGCTCTTTTTTTAAAAAATTGCAACAATAATACCCACATCAAAAAAATTCAGATGGTACAACAAGACATACCCGGGAAAAATACTACTTTCATGCCCCTGTGGCCCCTAGTTCTCCTGCTTGTAGGCAGTCCCGTTACCCATTTCTTCTGTATCCTTGCCGCCCGTTCTGGCCATTTACATGCCGTTCTGGGCATGATTGGTCACTGGACAGTGTATTTTGGAGATGATTCCAGATCTGTGCGCACACGGCCGCCTTCCTCTTTGTCACGGTGCTCTGTGGTGGCAATGTGATGCTGCTGGACCGTCTCCTGTGGCGGGACATTTAGGTTAGACCCGCTCTTTTGCTGTTTGAAACAAGACACTTTCCATTTTTCTTCAGTGGAGTTGTTCCTGGTTGGATAATTTGAATGTTTTTTGCTTCTTTGGGGGGGGGGGTTCAAATACTTAGTCCCAGAATGCTTTGCAAGGAAGAGCAGACCTTCCCCCAGAGGGGGATGGGCAGTGTTGCCTGGGGTCATGGCCACCCGCAGTCATGCTTCCACCTGGCTTCATGTCACCAGCCGTGGAGCCCCCTTGGGGAGTCCGCCTACCTGGCCCCCCCCAGGAGCGCAGCACAGGTGAGCCGGGGGCTCTGAGCAGTCACGCTGACCTGTGCCCCAAGGACAGGAGTCTGTGTGGCCGGGGCTGGCTGTTTCCTGCTCCACCTGAGAGCATGGTTTTTGTCCCCAGACTTCCTGCTTCCCCAGGATGGGAGCCAGGCCGCCCAGCCCCGGGGTAGAGAAAGGGAGGAAGTGAGAATGTCTCTTCCCCACTCCTGGCTCTGATGACAAAGCACCCAGTGAGTTCAGCGGGGCGCCGAGGGAGGCAGTGCACATTGGAAGGGAAGCTTTGCTGACATCAGCAGAGCCATAACCAAAGGGTGATGAGCCGCATGTGTGCACTCGGCGCGTGCCTGTGTGTGCTGTCCCTGTGTCCCGAGGCAAAGGAGATCTCAGAGGAAAGGTTTCTGGTGCAGGAATTGGTACCCGTGTTCAGTAGCCCTTTCTTTACACCTGCCGCGTGCAGGTGCCTCCGTGTTGGGCTGTGTGGTGAGGTGACTGGAGGAGAACAACCAGACCCAGTGGAGTGGTCAGACCGGTGAGCCTGAATCCCGCCTCGCAACTTCCAATTGCTGGGTGACCTTGGGCACGTCACCTAACAGTCTGTATTTTACCTGTAAAATTCGGACTCTGGGGATTTCCTTCTGGCACTGTTGTCCGTGAGGTTAAGTGAGGTAAGGCATGGCAGTTCATTCATGCATTTATTCAACAGATAAATATCACTGCTCTAGGTACCTCGAAGAATACAGCACCCTGCCCCCATAGCCTGCCTGTTGGTGGGGTGGGTGAAGATAATAAACCACTAAGCAGGGAGATGTAAAATCTGCCTGGCTGTGACAGGGGTCCCAAGGAAAACAAAACAGGCAGATAGGTGGGGTATCCGGAGCTTGGAGACTGGCGACCTTGCTGTTTTGCATGTGGCAGTCAGGGAAGGGGGTGAGAACATTCCCGGCAGAGAGAATGGCAAGTGCAAAGGCCCTGAGGTTGGATTGTACTTAGAAATCACCTGGTAAAGTGGCTGGACTGGCATTTAAGAGTCTCATGCTCTACCGACTGAGCTAGCCGGGCTCCCCTTTGGACTGGCATTTAGTAATTGCTGTACAATTGTTATTACCTCTGGCTTTTAGGAGCTGTTATCATCTATTGAAAAATATTTATGAACACCCAGAATGTGCAAGTCGTTGGGCATACAGGGAGCTCCCAGCCCCATTGAGCTTTTTTTATTCCAGAGCTTCTGGGGTGTGTGTGTGTGTGTGTGTGTGTGTGTGTGTGTGTGTGTGTGTGTTTTATTTAGCCAGGCTTCCTCTCAATAGAAGTGAATTGCTTTTGGAGCAGTGCTGTAAGAGACTCTTTTTTTTTTTTTTTTTTTTTAAAGAGAATGGGTTTTTTTTTTTTTTTTTTTTTTAAGATTTTATTTATTTATTTATCAGAGAGAGAGAGGGATAGAGAGTGAGCACAGGAAGACAGAATGGCAGGCAGAGGCAGAGGGAGAAGCAGGCTCCCCGCCGAGCAAGGAGCCCGACGTGGGACTCGATCCCAGGACGCTGGGATCACGACCCGAGCCGAAGGCAGCTGCTTAACCAACTGAGCCACCCAGGCGTCCCTGTAAGAGACTCTTAAATTACAAAGCCCAGGGGCACCTGGGTTCCTTCCTCAGTTGGTTAAGCCGCTGCCTTCGGCTCAGGTCATGATCCCAGGGTTGTGGGATCGAGTCCCGAATCGGGCTCCTTGCTCAGTGGGGAGCCTACTTCTCTCTCTTCCTCTGCCTGCCTCTCTGCCTGCTTGTGCTCTCTCTCTCGCTCTCTCTCTCTCTCTGATAAATAAATAAATAAAATCTTTAAAAAAAAAATTACAAAGCCCATCGAAACTTAAAAACCAGCTGCATTTGTCCATCCTGAGTTATAAGGGTCCTAGGACCTAGAACACTAATTTTTGAATTTGCCTCTAGCATTTTGCTGGGGTGGGGAGGGGAAGTGGTGAGGGGAAGTATGTTGCTCAGAGACCCTTACAAATGACTCAGCAGCGGGACTGGGATTCACACCCAGGACTCCTACCCCCCAGCACCTTCCAGTGCCTTCTAGAACCTTCCAGTGCCTTCTGCCTTTTTTTTCATTGGCCCTCCTGCCTTCAAGCTGTTATCAGAAATGATATGATCGAGAAAGGGATATAAGCAGATTAGGCTAAGTAAACTCACTTTAGAGGAAAGCAGAAGAGCTAGATTCTCCAGTACCTGGGTAGGTAGCTATATGCTACTCAGGTGGAGGGTGGTGGATGTTTTCCTGGGGCTGGGCTGGTTGGCTCTGGCTCAGGTGGGGTCATCAGGAGAGGGAAGATAACAGTGGAACTAGTAGTCCTTTCCTGGGTGTCTTGAACCAGTCCCAAGCTCTTAAAGGCCTGGAAAAGCTGCAGAGAGGAGTACACAATCTGGAGAAACGCAGGCCTGGCCTCCCTGTCCCCCCACCCCCATTTGGCTCACTGTCCAGACCAGGTGCATGTGATCACCAGCAGAGGCTTGTGTGAGGCTCAGAGGGGCCATGGATCCATCCGTGTGGGCGGGGCTGGGCGTCAGTGGGGGTGGGCTAACTGCGGTGACCGCTAGCCCCCAGATCTGCGTGACTTCACACAAGGTGGCTTACTTAGTGCTCTGCTCAGTCCAGTGGCGGATTCTGCCCTGCTGGAGCTGGATTATATGGGTGCCGGGCTCCTGCCTGTTGTGTCACTGGCTGCCCCTCTCCTCCCTCCTAGGTCTCACTGAGCGGGAGGTGGGAGAGGGAGAGAGCACCGAGCTGAGCCGCGGGTAGGTCTGGCCGCTCTATTGGTCACGTCTTTGTGATATGACAACTCCTGAGCACAGGGCCCTGGGGAAAGGAGGCCGTGGAATGGTGAGGAGTCCCACCAGCATTTCTGGGACACCGCAGAGGTCTGGGTGTCTTCGAGGACATGCTCTGGAAGGGAAGTTCAAACACCATGAGCCCTTCTAGCTCCTGGGTTTGAGCTCAGTGGCAGGTCAGGGGGTTCACAGTCTTCTCTCTGGTGGAGAGTAAAGTAGGCTAAGAAAATGTATTGCAGGGAACGGAGCGACGCGTTTGTGACTGCAGGGACATGGGTTGTCTACCTACTGTGTGTGTGGAGGGTGAGCGGAGAGGCAGGGGCAGGCCTGCCCCCATGCGTGGGTGCGCATGTCCATGGGTACATGCACATCCAACGGGTATCAGAATTATTTCGGCCTCTTGCAGAAACATCTTAGCTGCGAGTCAGTGGGCTCATCAGTTTCCTGTCTGCTGGTGTTTGGCAGACATTCCTTCGTGAATTTGTCAAGTGAGTTCAGGGAACTGGTGTTGGGAAGTGAATGCCAAGTATTTGTAGAGTGCGTACCAGGCACTAAGTCTGCGAGTCGAGTACTGGATACTGTGTGTGCAGAGGGAGTTTCCCGGGAGCTGCGTTCACGAGGGAGTGCTCCTGGCGCTGCGCCTCCAGAGTGCGTGCGTGAAGGTGGAGGCGGGATCACTTGCCAGAGTGGGCCCCCGGGGCGGGGGGGGGGGGGG
>NW_019154114.1:16133428-16321623 GCF_002288905.1 Enhydra lutris kenyoni
AGGGCCAGGCGTCTGTCACCACAGTGACCATGGCGACAACCCCTTGTGAGTGCTCCTTCTGCCAGGTGCTGTGCGGGTGGTTCCATTGGTGATCCCTGTGACAGCCCAATGACTTACTGCTTCTCTGCCCACTTTACAGATGGGGACACTGAGGCCCGGCCTCGCAGCAGACATCTTTGGCTGGCTGGCTGGCTGAGTGAGTGAAGAGTGAGGTTGCTGCGAGCATGTAGTTGGCGGGTCCCTCCTTGTTGGAAGGGGAGAGGGGAGAGATGTGCTCAGACCTCCGCTCTCCACCCCTGGGACCCTGTGTGTCTGGCCCCCCGCAGGACAGGCCCCTCACACCTATGCGGCTTTCCCCTCAGGGCTGCCAATGCAAATGGACCGTGTGTGCCTTGGACCCGTGTGGCACGTGGTGTGCGTGGCCAGCCCCAGGGGTGGGAACAGGCCTGAGGGTCCCTGGTGTGTTGCCTTGGCCGTGAGGCTGCTGGGCTCAGCCGGCCAGCCCTGAGCTCCTCACCGGCTTCCATCAGAGGCTTCTGGTGCTTTCTAAGCCCTGGACCTGAAACTTCCCTTGTCAGCTCTAGCTTTCAAGGCTCCCCTTCTGGTACCTTCCTTCCTAGAGGCCTGGTGAGAAGGCTCAGCCTGGCCCTGGGGCTCTTGCAAAGGTATCACTATCAGGCTGAGGCCCAGGGTAGGAGTGGCAGTTTGTTTCGGGTCTGCAGTGGGGTCTCCGGCTGGTGGGTGAGCTGGGGGGCCGGGCTGCCCTGGCGGAAAGGGGAACAGTGACTTGCCTGAGATCCATCTGTTGCTCTGGTTGGTTCATGTGTCACGGCCCTGTGACCGAGGCTTGCTTTGGGAGCGGGGAAAACGAAAGCGCTTGGACTTCACCAGTGTTCTTCCGACTGATAGGCTTGGGGATCCCAGCGGGGTCAGCCGTGGTGTCTGGTGGATCGGGACAGTACCGATCGTTTCCTCCTACACACCGAGTGCCTTGGATGTGTCTGTGCATTGATGCTCACACCGGCCCCTGGGGTTCCAGTTTACAGGTAGAAACTGAGGCCCTGTGAATTTCAGGTTATACATCTGGGACCCGGTGACCTGCATCCAGAGCCAAAGACCTTCCCCGTGTGCCACGATGCGTCCTTGCGGGGCAGTGGGGACTCACCAGCAGCAGCCCGTGATGGCGACAGTCAGGACTTGCCCAGTGCTTCTGTGCGTGGGAGCCCCTGTGAGGTGCTGCTGCTAATTCCCCCATTCGACAGATGAGTAGAGTGAGGCCCAGAGAGATGAGCTCACTGCTCAACTGGCTAGTAATGGTTGGAGCTGGGATTTGAACCCAGGCCATCTGGTGCCACAGTGTAACCGCACGTGTGCTGTGGGCAGTGCTGAAGAGCCGAGGGTCAGTAAGACCCCCAGTGGCCAGGCTGAGCCCCACGCTGGGAGGAGGGCCTTACAGAAGTGGGGCGGAGGAGCTTGTGGACGGAGAGGAGTGTTTCGGCCTGGGGGGTGCAGCCACCCGCAGGCCTGTCTTGGGGAGAGCCGTGGCAGATGTTGGCTTCTCACCTGCCCCGTGTCAATCTCGGGAGAGTGGACTCAGCCCCGTGGAGCCTCGCTTTCCTTGCCTGAGACGGCCTGGCCTGGAGGAGCTGCCCGTGGGAGCCAGCTGTGGTGACCTGCCTACGGCAAACCTGAAGTCCCGGGTCCACTGGGAGCACGCCTGGCCCTGCCCTGCCCGCCATCCGGCCCGACTACCTGGCACCCCAGAGCTCTGGCACCTCCAGCCCCTGGAGGCCTCCCTGACCCCCCAGTTGCTGTGGGGGTTCCCTTTCCCTCAGGGTGCGGTGCACCCCTTCCCCAGCTGGATGCCAGTTGCCTCCACACCTGTCAGCCTTCCCTGCTGGCTGATGGAAGCAACAAAGATCATCACACGGGGACCCTGAGCTTATCAAGTAAAGAAGCCAAAATTTCTCCCACAATCCCAGCCTCCCCAAAGCCATGCATATGAACCTTTGGGGGTGTAGCACTCTGTGCTTTTCCTAGATGAGGATGTAGGACACCCATGGGGTCCTTTGCACAGCAAGCAGGGATTAGGTCTGATTCCTAAACACGAAGCAATTAGTCCATTATCTCAGAGTGTTTCAGCTTTGTCCCCCATTGATATCGGGGCCCAAACCATTCTTTGTGGTGGAGGCTGTCCTTGGCATTGAGGATGGAGAGCGTCTCTGGCCTCTGCCCACTAGAGACTCCCCATTGTTGTGATGGCCTCGAACGCCTGAAGACATGGCCCCTGGGGGCCCCATTACCGGTTGAGACCCGGGTAGCTCATTTACTGTCCCGCCTGCCCTGAGTGGGCTCTGGCTGTGGCTTGTGCTCCTGCCCCGGTTACCTGGGGCACGGAGGGTAAGGAAGAGCTTTGTGGGGGCTGCGGGGCCGAGTACCGATGCCCGTGTCTGACCTGGCACCGGGCCAAGTGGCGGGGCTCTCCGGCGAGGACCCTGGAAGGAAATCCTGCTGGCCAGAGCATCCGCCGGGCTCCCCACACCTGTGATCCCTGGATCGCCCCCCTGCTGTGCTACCTTGATGAGTCAGGACTTCAGAGATGGCCTTGTTGAAAGGAGAATTGCGTCATGCCAATAAAAGAAAGAAAAATTAGCATTCGAAAGTTTTGGTGTGAGGAAAATGAAACAACCTGTGTGGAGTGAAGTGTTTTTGGGCGTGGGGAGGGTTGTGGAGAGGAGGGGGAGTGGGCTGGTGGTAGGCTACCTGGCTGCGGGGCTCTTCTAAGAAGGCCTTCATCTGCTTGTCTGAAGTACCTTCCCCTCCCTCCCAAGGCCAGGCGTTGGGTCCCTCTGCCTCTTGGAGCTGAACCACACCGCCAGGAGAGATGCAGAAAGATGCTTCTGGAGTATCCGTGGGTCGGGCCGGCAGGTGCGCCGCAGGAGTGAGGGACGTAGGGTAGACAGTGTTTCAAGGAGCAGCAGTCTGGGAGCTCTTCTGATGCCCCAGTGGTAAGCAGGGCCCCCTCTGGACCCAGAGAGCTGAGCCCTGGCTGGATCTCGGCCCCCATCCGGCCCCAGCAGGCCCTTGTCAGTGTTCAGGGCAGCTGCTGAAGGAGTCTGTGTGGAGGGTTGCGGGGCAGCACGCAGCCTGTCCCCCCAACACTGTGAAACCCGTGGTGGCAATGGGGGGCTCTAAAGACCCTGCCCCCAGGTCAGCCCTTCCCAAGCAAGGACCCTCATTGTCGTGGCTACGAGCGCTGGCCAGTGTTGTTGGACTCAGACCCTTGATATTGGGCCACGGGACCAGTGGTGGTTCTGGTTCTGGTTCTGCATCTGTCAGGTGGGGGCGACAGCCAAGCTCCCAGGCTGTCTGAAGGGTCACGGAGATCGTCCTGGGGGCCGGGGCAGGGCTTAGAAGAGTGCGGGTGTCGCAAGTGCTTCCCCCGGCCTGCATTCCTGCTTCCTGCTCAACTCTCCCTTCTCCAAGGCAGCATCCTCTTCATCCAGGACACTTGCTATCAGTCCAGGCCTTTGGCTGAGTGCGGCTGCGCTGGAGGGTAGCTGGGGGCCCGAGCATCACGGGCTGTGAAGGGACAGACAAGCACCTCAGGTTTTCTTGGAAACCCTGTCCCTGGCTTATGACCTTGGAGCTGTCCGGGAGAACCTCAGGGCTTGCTCCTGACCTTGTCTTGTGACCTCAGGCACCAGAATCGGGAGTGGACCCTCAGCCCAGGCCCCAGCCCTGGCTGCCAGGCTCCTGATCCGCAGCTGGGAGGCTGGGAGGATTGAGGTATTATTGGTGGTTTTAGCTTTCAGCAGCAGTGCTTGGGAAATAAGATTTTGATCTTGGAAAATATGATTTAAAAACAGAATTGAAAGTCGCTTTTGTTTTCTCAACGATATTGCCCCTGACACATGCTTGGGGCCTGCAGAGTGGCGTCTGGTGCAAGTGTGCCAGTGGGCGACCATTCTCGGCCCTCCTGGGAGGTGCACCTGTGTGTGTGTCTGACGGCACCCCCCACCCCCCGCCTTCATGACAACCCTTTCTTCTGCGGTCACCTGCTGTGTCTCCTTGGCCTTATTTACACTGTCAGTGGTGACCCTGCCGCGAAGGGAGGGGGCTGCTTCCTTAGAGCCCCCCTTTGAATGAGGAGCATTAAATGTGTACGTGTTGGCCTCATGGCGCTTGAGTCTGGTTGCTCTACCCCAACGCTCCCCTCCCAGAGGGGAAGAAGGTTCCTGTCCTTTCTGTTGGATGAGGACTGGGAACTCTGGATCCCCATGGACCTCCCCGTGGACCTGAGAGGTGGGTCCTGGTCCCTTGGCCATCCCAGGATAACACTCCCGTCCTGTTCACTTTTCTCTGTGCCCAGGATCTGGCCACGTGGCCTTCATCAGTGGGCCTCCATGCCCTCTGGCTCCGGGGGAGGGGGCTTTGGTCAGTGGGACCCTGGAGGAGATGGAGGCTGTCGCCTCTTTAAGGTTGCTGTGGGTAGGCAGGGTCCCTCCATCATAGCTCCTGTCTCTCCCCCCGCCCCCCCTCAGGCCTGTGGTGGAAATGGGGTGGCTGCCTGGCCTGGCTTGCCTGGGACTGTCCCAGGAAACTTGTGTTTGCACTTGTGTCCCGGGAAAGCCCGCACTCCAGGCAGAAGGGGACAGTTGGTCACCCTGGGGAGAAAAACCATCTCTTGTGCCTTCCCTGTGCTCTGCCCACACCTTGGTATGTCATCCTTTTGTTAACCGTTTCTCTAAATTACACCATTTTGTGTCTGCCATCTGTTTCTTCCCAGGGCCCCAGCTCATACACCAGGAGCTTCAAGAGGATGGAGTAGTTTTCAGAGTTCTTCCCTTTTAGAGCTCACAGTAACCAAATGGGTGATTCTCTAGACATGGGAAAATGAAATTAATTTCCTGGGTGTAGATTCTTTTCTGAAAGTAGTGTTGCCTTCGCAGAATGGTGACGATGCTCCCAGTGGCCCTTTAGCTGCCCAGTTACTTTGGACTTGTTGTGTTAACTTCGATGCACTGTGGTGTTGAATCATTATGACAACCCTGTGAAGACTCTCCAGGGTCAGGAAACTGAGGCTGAGTGAGGGGAAGGTGTTTGACCAAGGCTCTGGCTGGGTGAGAGGTCAGGCCGGGGCACGAAGCCCAGTGGAGTAGTGTGCGAAGTTGGTTTGCTTATGGACCCACGAGGCGTTGTACAGCCCTGGCCAAACCTGACAGAAGCCACACTTGGGCTGCTTCTGGCTTGGATGGGGTGTCTCACTGGGTGTGCAGGCAGCAGATCTGATGTCTTCCACTTCCTCCCATGTGGCAGGGCTGTGTGCACAAAGCATGCACAACTGGCTGGTCGGCCGTTTAGGCTTTGCTGAATTCAGCCATGGGCAGTGTTGGAAAATGTTAATCTGTTTTTTCCTTTTCCATCCCCCCCTTTAAATTTTTATAATTAGAATCAGGCAGAGAGAAACTGCAGGCCATCTAGGTCTGGGATGGCAAATATATGACACACGTGCTGCCACTGCTAAGTCCCTGTCCCCTGGTAGACATTGCTAATCAATCCTGGCTGATTGATTCTTGCTAGTGAGCCTGGAGACAGCCACTACTAATCAATCACTGTTGGCCGGCAGTCTGTCTCTCACTGTACCGATTAGGAGCCTGAGACCCAGGGACATTAAATGACCCTGAGGGGAGCCACCAGGATTGTAGCGATGACTCTGTTGAAAGATGACTTTGGGTTAAAAGTCTCACATCTAAACAAGGCATGGTGTAGGGGGAAGGACCTGGGTTTCACACAGCAGTGTATGGAGCTGGGTCCAAATCCCAGTTCTGCCTCTTTCTGGTTGTAACTTCAAGTAAGTCATGTGACTTCTTGGAGCCTGGTTTGTGAAACCGGAAATTATAATCCCCACATCCCAAGGTTGTGAGAAGTAAGTGGCTTGGGGTGTTCCTTCAGCATCCCGCAGATCCCACTTGAGGACCTAGTGTGTGTCAGGTGCTACTGCCGGCCTGTCGCGTGGTCATGCGCTGTGCGGACACTGCTCCAGCCCGGGGAGCTCAGCTGCTTCACCAAGATGAGGCCTGTCTCAAGTTATGCCACTTTTCTTCCTCTTTCCTGCCTGGAGGCCCACGAAATTGTGTTGTTATTATTAATTTTTAACGACTCCCTGTCACGTCCACTTAAATTTTGGCCTGTTTGTGCTCTGCATGACTTGTTCAGAAAGGGATGTATTTTTTCTTTCATTCTTGGTCTCGTTTCCATCCTCAGCCTGGAGTGGACGGTCAGGAGGTCTGTTTGTCACTTACAGGCCATCAAAAATGACAGAATCTTCCCGGCTGAATGAATGTGCCAGGACACTGGGTCTTGGACTTTTCTGAGCAACACACTCCTTTTGAAAATTTGATGAAAGCCGCGGACCCTCCTGCTGGTGAAATGATAAGATAACAGGCTTGTGGGATTTAGCATCTGCAACACAGGAAATCTTGGGGAGTCCTTCCTGGACCCCCCAGGTTATAAACCAGTCTCGGGGTCTGCAACACTTTTCTAGCAGGAAATGGAACTTTGTACAGAAATAAACAAGTAAATGATTTAAAAAAACCCTTCCATTAAGTATGAAAGATCAAGATTTTTATTCGGGGCTCTGTTCCTTTGGCTGGGGAAGTGGATCTGTCCACGCAGCATTCTCTATGCTTCTAGCGCTGTGTTTAGTCTTCTTGGTTCTGGTGAAATATTTTTTTCTTTTATCCCAGTCTGGAGTTTCAAGGTTGGTACTTCTTGCCCCTAAAATGTTTGTTTTCAGATTTAGAACAGCGCTTCGCTCTTCGATAAGGCAGAGCGCATCACCGAAGCCACGCTGTGGTCGGCACAGGGCGGCTCCGCTGGTGTTGCATATGGGGCTCAGTGCTCAGCCCCTCTCGGCACACAGAGTGACCTTGGGCCGCCTCACCTCTCTGACCTGTAAAGCTAGGGGACAGAGTGGTCACCAGCCCCTGGGTGGTCAAGGCTTAAAACGTAGTAAGCATAAAAAATTAGGCCCGGACAGTGTCCAAGTAGGCCATGGTGGATTTTGTGTTTGATCGCCTTGAACTTGACTCAGAAGTGTGGATCCGCTGTGCTGGGAAGGGCTGGTGGTTTTTTTTTTTTTTTGAGTGAATTATGCAGGTTGCTTGGCAAACTGAGCTGAAGGGAGCCGAGTCCCCTTGTGAGGTCCAGGACGCGGCTCTCGGGGGGCGGCGGGAGGCTGACCGGCATCTTTGTCTTCCTTGGTGGGTATCCTCGAAAAAGACCCCAATAAATGAGTTCCTGCATTGTCCTCACCTCTTCCGACGTGAGCTGGGCACCCGTCTTGAGCCCATTCTGGAGTGAAACACGGTTTAAGTGACTTGAGAGAGAGAGGGTTCCATGGGGCCGTTTCAGATGTAGCCATGGAGTTCTGCTGGGCTGATAGCTTTGCCACCGGATTTTGCATTTGCATGTTCTTAAGCCAAGAGGAGGAGTTGAACTTTCCCTTTTGTTTGCTTCATTACTCCCACCCCATTTCGCAGTGCGGAGGGATGCGGTGTGGTTTTTAGGACTCTCAAATTGTTTTTTAAAAGTGTGCTGTGTGTCTGGAGGCCTCTCCCTTCCCTGAACATTCTGGAGGGAGATCCGAGCCTGTTCTCTGTCCAGCTGGGTACCGGTTGTCATGGGGTAGGCCCGGTGAAATAATGAAATCTGTCACTTCTTGAGCACCTACTGTGTGCCGGGCGCTTGTGCGTCTGTCTCATCCTGTAGCTGTCCCCTGGGGTGGGTTGTGCCTGTGTTTCAGGGCTGGGGACAGCCCCTGGCCTCGAGGGTCACACAGCTGTAGGGCTCAGAGTGGTGATTCACACCTTGGTCAGGCTGACCTGAGCCCTTGTGCTTTTCCCTAAGCCCCACACTTCTCCTGTGACCTCCAGGGACTTCCTGGGTGTTCTTTATGTCCCACTCTTTGAAGATTCGGCTTAAGGAAGGGTGAGTAGGCCTTGGTTGGCCAACAAGGGAAGGCCCAGAGAGAGCTCCGCTTCTCCAGCTCTGCGGCCTCCCTACTGAGCTCAGGTGCAGCCAAGGTTGGCCCCGTCGTCCTGGTCGCTGGCCAGGGTGGCCCTCTCCCGGCTGCCAGCTCTGGGGTGAAGTTCGTGCTCCGTCTCCCTCCCCGTGCGACATTGCAGGGCAGGCCTGGCTGTTTGAACAGGAAGGGGGAGTGCAGAGAAAGTAACTTTCTCATCATTCTCTCTACTTGATAGAGAAGAAAACTGAGGCTCCAAGGGGTGGGTGACTTGGACGTGGGAGACATAACTGAGACATAACGGGAGAGGTGGCTGGGCTGAGCCTGCGGTGTTCCGAACAGGTGTTTGCTGCCCGTTTACCTGCCGGAGGTGCACCTCGGGAGCTGGCTTCACGACCTGGAGGCCCTCACCTGCCAGCATCTTCCTCAAATGCACTCTGTGTCAGGAAGTGAATGAGCAGGTCACCGAGTCCGCGTCTGGTCCGGCGGGGCCTCTCCACATCATCTAGGCCAGCGCTCTTGTTTTTACGGTTGGGCAGACCCAGGCCAGGGGACAGACGCTGCCCGGTCACATCCCTCCCTGAGTACACCTTCTGGTTCTCTCGCTTTGTCTCCCGTGTGCCACCGCCTTCTTATTTATCCAGATATTTGAGGTTCTGCATTTTTTTTTTTTTCAAATTGGGGTGAAAGATACCCGGCATTTACCACATTAACCCTTCGTAGGTGCCCAGTTCAGTTCAGTGGCATTAAATCCATTCACGGTGTTGTTTTACCATCATCACTGCCTGTACCCAAAACTTGTCACCCTCTCCAGCATAAGCTCAGTATTAAATCCTAGCCCCCCACCCCTCCCTGACAGCCTCTCTTCTACATTCTGTCCAGATGAACTTGCCTATTCTAGGTCCCTCGTGTAAGTGTATCCTACAACCCTTGGCCTTGTGGGTCTGGCTATGTCACTCAGCATAATGGTGTCAGGGTCCACCCATGTTGTAGCATATATCAAAGTTCCCTTCCTTTTTATGGCTGAGTACTATTCCGTCGTGGGGGGGGGTGCCCTCCTTTTGTTTATCCTTTCCTCTGGTGTTGGACGCTTGGCCCCGTGGTAATGGCAGCCACGCGTGCGGCGGCCAGCAGTTGTCGGGTTTCCTGCTTTTGGTTCTTTGGGTACAGAGCCAGGAGCAGACAGCACCCCTTCATAGATGCTCGTCTCCCTCCCCCACTATGCAGAGAACTCGGGTTCAGTGTAGAAAAAGTAATGCAAGTCCACGTGGAAAATAAAATTTACCCAGAATGCTGGCCTGTAATGTTTTTGTAGGATGGCCACTTGGGTTTGCATTTTTTTCTGTCCACGCGGGATGGTGCTGCACACACTCTTTGGTAGCGGGGGGGGGGGGTGGATCTTCACTTCGAAATACAGAAACCTTTGTGTAAGGCACTGGGACGGAGGGAGGAGGCGCCACTCAGTCTTTGCAGCCCAAGTAGAGGTCGCCACCTCCAGGAAGTGTCCCTCAGGGATGCAGTCTGGGTCCGGGAGGGCCGCCCAGCACAGTGCCTGGCGGCAGGTTAGCCCTCAGGAAATATTTGTCAAATGAGGGACTGAAGAAATGAGTGGAAGAATGAATGAGTGAGATGAACAAGGGAGTCCTCTCGAGGCTTGAGGTGGATGAGTGGCCCGGGGTCCTCTTGGGTTGGTCCCTCTCCCCGCGGTTCGTAGCGGGCCCGTTGGGCAGAGCAGTCTCAGTACAGCGAGCTGTCCCTCTTCTGAGTCCTCGCTCACATGTGTGGGAAAGGCAGAGGCTGTCCCTGTGAAGCGGGGTCCACACCCCAGTTTTGTCCCGGCAGGAGGGCCGATGCTCAGAAGTTTGCTCAGGGTCTCCCGTGTGCTGGGCACTTGGCTGCGGGGGAGGGGTGACCAAAGCAGGGCCCCCCACAAGGATCTTACATTCCAGAGGGGGACACTCTTGCACGGAAGCACACGCTAATTTCAGATGCTACTAAGTGTGACAAAGTGACAAAGAAAGTACATGTTTTTCTTTCCTTTTCCCTTCTGTTCCCTTCATCTCTTTTTTAAAAAATTAATTCGGTTATCTGTTTCTTAGGTGATTGGCCGCCAGGCATGTATGTATGTGCAGTTACTGGGTTTGACTCCCAGCTCTGCCACTTGCTAGCGATGACCTTGGTGATGACCTTAAGCATGGTGAGCCTCAGTTTCCCTGTGTGTATAAAGAAAGCTAGTGGGGGCGCCCGGGTGGAGTCCTGGGGTTGAGCCCTCAGTGGGGCTCCTTGCTCAGCCGGGAGTCTGCTTCTCCCTCTGCCCCACACCCCGTTCGTGCTCCCTCTTGCGTGCTCTCTGTCTCTCTCTCAAATTAAAAAAAAGAAAAAAGAAAAAAAGAGCTAGCAGCGTCTGCCTCTAGGGTTACGCTGATGCTCGGTGGTGACGTGCTCCTGAAGAACTAGCACAGTGCCTGGCAGGTCCGAGCTCAGTTCTCAAGGCTCACTGCCCTTGTCGTTGTGACCAGGCGGTCACTGGGCAGGGAGGCTGCTGGCTCTGTGGTTTGAAAACCACCAGACCCTCACCGTCCAGTTGACGGCAGAGCCGGAAGGGGGATAGGAAGGCCCTGAGCGTGGTGGACTCGGCACAGCATCGCCTCCCGGGACTCTTTGGCTGACAGAATGAGTGTTCAGTAGTCCCTCCCTGCGTGAGGTTGTCTCCTCCCTGGGAGCAGGAACAAAAGGGCCCAGCTCTGAAAGAGGCCCTTGTTCCTTCACCAAGTTTGGGAAAGGCAAAGGCGAGTTTCTGCAGATGGTTCCAGAAGTTCTGTGGCAGAGCCAGGCTCTTCCCTCTTCCTGAGTTTCACTGGGGCCAGAGCCTTCTGGTTGGATGACTGGGATGACCAGAACGTGCAGGAAAACGAACAAAGAGAAAAACCCTCCAGCCGCCCTTTGAAGCGCCCTTGTCCTTGTAGGGCCGGGACAGGGGTCTTCTTGGGCACAGAGCAGGTTTTTAAATTGAGCACATTTCCGGTTTGTCAGGCAGAGGGCTTGATGATGCCGTCCGCCCCGTGTGGGCCCAGCCCGGGTGTGGGTGGGGGCCTTGGTCCTCTGTTTGCCGCCTGTCCCTGACACCCACTGCGGGGCCCAGGGAGCCCTTCAGTATCTTGGGGTGTCTGCCCTTAGGCCTCATCTGCAGATGAGGCTTATGGCATCTTGGCCATGGCTGGTAGGGGGAGGGGTGAGCACAGAGGGAGCACATGCAGGGCACCCTCAAGAGTGCAGCCCCCCGCCCTGCCCTGGGGTGCCCCTCCTCCATCTTTCCTCCCCGCCAAGAGAAGGCAGGAGGGTTTGAATACTGTCCCCTCAAAAATGCCATTTCTACCCAGGTTCAGGTCTGTGAAGAATAGAAATTTAGTGTTTTGCCTTTCATAGTCCTCCTGCTTTTGTTCCCAGTGGCCTGGGTTCCAGTGAACAAGACCATAAAATGCACCAGGGGACTCTCCATGGCCCTCTGGGGGCTGAGGTGACCAGGAGACAGCCTTAGGGTGGTGGGCGGATTTGGGAGGGGGGATAGCCACAGTTCTTCTGCCCCCAGGGGCCAGCTTGGCTCTGCCTCCAGAATCAGCTAGAGTGGGCTCATTCCCTCGCCCCTCCCACCCGCTCACACGCTCAGTCCCCATGTGTGTCCTCCAGGTAAGGAGTACAGAGTGTGAAGGGCCTGGCTTCCCATCCCAGCGCTCTCAGTTCCTTACGTGGTGGAGCCTTCTGCAGAAGGGAGGGCAGGAACAAGAAAATGCACCAGGTGTCTGCATCCTCTGTGCACACTCAGTGGTTAGACACCCATACCTGAAACATGCACTTATAGAATCCCTGCTGGGTACCAAGTGTTGTGCCAAGGGCTAGGAATACAGAGATGCAGAGACTGACGAATGTAAGGGTGATGGGAGAGCTGGGGGGAGTGCCAGGGTTCCCTGGGAGGCAGTGCTGAGCAGAGAAGGGGGTCGACTCAGGCTGGTGGGCAGCGCAGGGAATAGCATTCCAGGCCGGGACCAGCACTGGCAGAGCCCGGAGGTGTGGCAGGGTGGCACGTCTGTAGGAGGGAAGTGCCCTGTGGGCCAGGAGTGTGCTGAGTGGGGTGGGCCCAGGTGAGCTGTCCTCCCCACTGGGCTCAGGACTTTGGACTTGAACCTGGAAGCCAATTCCCTGGAATGCCCCTGAACACCCTGTTCCTTCCTGCTCAGCCTTGAAAAAGCCTTGTTCTTTGCCCTTGGTCATCATCAGGTCTGAGAACCTGGGAAAGGCTGAGCTGGTGAGGAGGGTGGGGCTCCGTTGGTTGCCAGGGAGGAAATGGCCTCTCTCCCTCAACCTTTGGTGTTGGTAGAGAGGCTCCAAGGGGCGGGCCCTTGACGTCATTTCTGGCAGGAAGCATCTAAACCAAGATAATGGAGAGAACCGTCTGGTATTGGAGATGCTGGGAGCGGTCTGCTCTGGTGAAGGGAGCCCTAGCCGGTGATCAGAGTGGTAAACTAGAGTTCCCCCCGACTCGGCCCCCCCACCAGCTGTGTGACCTTGGGCAAGAGGCTTCGACTCTGCACTTCTGTTTCTCATCAGGACAGTGGTGTGGACAGCGGTACCAGTCCCCCGGGCTTCTGAGAGGACGTGCATGTCCAGCATTAGCGCTGTGCCCAGCACAGAGGACGCGCGGGAGGAGGAGAGAGCTCTTGTCATTACTACTGTTACTTCCATCCAGTATGCTCAAGACTGCCGAGGAGGGCCTGACTGAGCCCAGGGGAAGGACTGGCCCGAAAGGGCTCCCAGGGCAGGTGACATGGAACTTTGGAGTCACACATTCTGAAGTTCAGGCTCTGCCCGGCTCTGGCTCTGTGGGACGCTGGGCAAGTTGTTGAGGTTAAATTGAGTACGTTGTTTCCTTCTGTCTTAGTTGTCCTTCTTGGAAAATGGGACAGTACCGCTCAGCTCCCGGGCCCCTGCCTGCTTCCCAGCTTCCGCAAGTCTTCGGGAGGTGAGGTGGGGAGGGCTTCTCCTTTCCCGGGGAGCCCCCTCGGACGGGTGTGGGCAGTGCGCCCCAGCCGGCTATGGTCCCGAGGTGGCAGCCCTCTGCAGGTAAAGAGCGCTTCCCCGAGCCCTGCTGGGAGTCCCCGGAGCCCTGTGCTCTCTTTTGCAGAAGTCGTGAGCAGGAGGAAGGACAAACCACTTCCTCTACAGCCTTCAGATTTACCAGGCACAACTTTCGACAGTTTCAGTTTGAAGAGAATTGAAAAACAAAAACAAAAACAGAAAAGACGTCGAGAAGCATTAAATGAACAAAGTGGCCTTGTGCCTCTGCCCTCTGCGGCTTTCCCAGCTGGGACCAGGCCCATCCGGGGCCTCGGGGACGCTTGATGGGGCCGTGAGAGCTTTCCCGGTGTGCCCAGGCTGCTGGCCTCGAGGCCAGGATTCCAGGCCTACGCCTTATGGCAGGGGACGGGCACACAGGCCGGGTCGCAGAGCCAGATGTGTCAGACGTTTGACCTCAGAGCTGCTCTCTTTCTCCCTCTGGAGAAGGATGTCTGGAGAAACTGCTGAAGATAAGGCTGGGCCTGACCTGAAGCTGCCCACGGTGCCTGGAGAGTCGGGGCTGCGTGCCCGCCCCTCCACCGGCCTGCCCGTGAGGACGCCACACAGAAGTGGGCTCCTGGGTTAGATTTGGGAGAACCACAGGCAACTGTGATTTTGTAAGTCAAATGATTACACACTGGTTTTATCTACTTGGACCTACTAGTTCTGCAAGTAAACACAGTTCCTGACTTCCTGTTCCCATCTCTGCTGTAGCTCCGGGACTCCTGAGATCAGTGCGAAGGGAAACCTTTTCCTGAGGGGGCCAGCATGAAGCTGGGAGTCTGCAGACGCACGTGCTCACGCCCACAGAGATGCACACGTGTGTGAACACAGGCGCACACAGATGTGTACGCAGCGACCCACCCGCACACGTGCACGCACTATGTGGACACACACACACGTGTATGCATGCGTTGGCATTTTACTGCTTGCATACTGATCTACTAAGTGTGCACGTGTGACTTTGGGCAAGTCGGATAACTTGTTTCAGTTTCTTCATCTCTATGGTGAAGTCAGTAGTAATATTTTTTCATTATTTATTTTTTAAAGATTTCATTCATTAGAGAGAGAGAGAGAGAGAGAGAGAGAGGGCATGTGCCCATGCTCGAGCATGAGTTGGGGAGGGGCAGAGGGAGAGGGAGAAGCAGGCTTCCCGCTGAGCAGGGATCCTGCCACAGGGCTCCATCTCAGGACTCCAGGATCATGACCTGAGCCCAAGGCGGGTGTTTAACCAACTGAACCCCCCAGGCACCCCAGGAGTAATATTTGTGACCTGGGATTGGGGTCAGGATGCGATGAAAGAATGCAGGAAACAAGCCCAGGACAAGACCCAGGCCCCAGAGGTGCCTAATTAAGATGAGCTATTCTCATTTTTTGGTGTCCTTTATGGCGTCTTATCTTTAGCATTCCCACGGCACTTGGTTGGCCCGAGGGTCAGGGACGTGACCCATCTGGCCCGTGGTTCTCCTGGTTGGTTATGAGTAGATAGTGAACCCCATGACCCATTCGACACTGCTGACCATGAGCTCTGTGCTGTGCACTGTTCTAGAGCATTCTCACATGGCCTCTGCTCTCTGGAAGCTTGAAGTTCATGGGGGTAGGGAGGTGACAGCAAACAAGTCAGCAGTCTTAAGGGCCTTCAGAGGTGGCAAGTGCTGGCGTGACGATCACACAGGGCAAAATGGTGGAGACAGACGGGTCGGGGTCACATTTTAGTGCACCCAAGGAGGGGCTCTCTGAATAGTGACACTGGTGGAGGGACCAGTCCTGTGGGCATCTGGGAAGGAATTTCAGGAGTCGATATAGCAAGTGCAAAGGCCCTGAGGTCGAAGGCTGGAGGGGCAGGCAGAGGCCAATCATGACTGCCATGGCAACCTCAGGAAGGAGCTTGGATTTTATTCTGAGTACGTTGGGAAGCAGGGACATGACAAGATCTGAAGACCTTTGGCAAAGGCTAATGAGAGAGGGGTCAAGGGCAGACTGTGTGTCCTGTTCTTCTCTTGCCCCTTTGAGCCTATCTTGGGATCAGCCATTCAGTGGCTACCCCCCAGTCGGTGTCGGGTCTGCTTACGTCCCGTCTCCTGCATGTGCCCTCAGTGACCTGATCTGTACAATGGGCCCGGGTATAGGGCCCCTCATCCCTGCCTGGTGGCCCTGCCTCCCTGTGTCCTTCTCCGAGGTCAGTTCCTTTCAGCTCCCAGAGCACCAGCACCAGCAGCTGACGTTTCCCTGGCTTGTTTGTTGTGGGGGAGGGGTGTTTAATTGCATTCCTCCTGAGTGAATGACACAGAAAGGGCAGGGGTATGTCAGCGACGCTGCTCTGTAATTTTCGTGTCTGGGACGGGTTTCAGAGCTGAGCTGTTTTCCTCTGGCCAGCAGCGGCTGCTGCCCAAGTCAACAGCGGGGCGCTCTCGGGATTGCCTTTGTTGGTGTTCTTCTTTCTTCTTCTTCTCCTTCTTCTCCATCTTCTTTTTAAAATAAGTCTTTCTTTTTTTTTACTTCCTATGAATTAAAACTGGTGACTTGGATGTGGTGGGTAAGAATTAGTAGTGTCTGTCCCTTTGGTGTGGGAGTCAGTGGGGGTTGATTTAAACATTTATTTCCCATTAAGAGATTCATGGGCTTGGAAGCCAGCATTAGAAGTGGGGTGATCTCAAGTCCTGACTGGTGATTTGAGATGCCTGTAGGACTTGGGCCTGCCTCGGAGGGAGGCAGGGACACGCTGAGCAGAGGTTGTAGGCTGGTGACCCATGAGCCAAGTCCAGTCTGCCCATATATTTTCCTTGGCCCACACATTGTTTTTGGAAAAAAAAAAAAAAAAAAGCTTTAGTAAGTTGTCCGCATTTAAAAATTGGGAGTGTTCCCCCGCCCCCCCCCAAATCTGGATTTCCATTTTCTAATAATAACAACAAAAGCAAACACTTCTGTGTCACTCACTACGTGCCTGGTGCTGTTCTAAATGGTTCTGTCGCTCTGCTCCTGTCATCCTCAGAGCAGTCCTGTGATGCAGGTGCCCGTATTATCGTCCCCACTCCACAGCTGGGAGTGGCCTGGACCCCAAGGCCAACCGGGAACCAGGGCACTCCTGGCCGTGCCTGCATCCCTGTGTGGCTGGGCTCGTGCTCTCCACTCCCCCTGCAGAGCCGGGTTCAGCGCCTGCCTGGGGCTGCGGGCATCAGACTTGGTCCCCTCTCGAGACTGGAGAGGTCGAGATCAGTGGTAAAAAAGCTGCTGTTCTGTGATCGAGTCGCCTGTCACGGACTCATCCCTCCCTCCCTCCCTGCTGCGAGGTTCCGATCTGGTGCCCTTCCTGCCCTGGGGCAGATCCACGCCCTCCCAGGTTTCACTCCAGACCTCTGGGGAGGTGCTACAAGAGGGTCCCAGGGCAGACCTGAGTCAGGCCACAGGAGAAGAGGGATGCCAGCCTCCTGTCCCGTTGCAGCCACACTCCTGGGGACGGGGAGCAGTGCCAGGGGCAGAGACCCCAGCGCCCCCCCACCCCCTGTGGGACGAGCTGCAAAGGGCGCCCCGCCTGAGGCACCCTCCTCGTGGGGCTTCCCTTCCTGGGGTCCCACCCCTCTTGCCCGTGTCTGTGCTGAGGCCCTGCCGGCCTGGCCGCCCGTGCCCCGCTGTGGGGGGTGGTGGGGGGAGCCCTGAGGGGTTCCCAGCTCCTGCTTGTCTTTGTCAAAATGGCTGGTGGGTGGAACGTGGTTCTGGGGTGGCCAGGCTGGAGGGTTACTCACTTTGGGAGCTTTGAGACATCATTTCACCTAAGGAGGCTCCAGCAACGCGGAGGTGAAGTGGCCCTTTCCGCAGAGGGCTGTGGCTTTGTGGACGGGGCCGCTGCGGTCAGCGTGGCCGGCCCCCTCTGCAGTGGAGCAGAGCGTGGGCCGCCAAGTTTGGAGGCTTAACCCTTCCCTCCCTCCTTCCGCCGTGTCTCTTTCTCTGTGTCCCCAGCCCCCGTTTCTAGGTGCGTGATTTGAGCCGTCCCAAGCGGGGTGGAAGATAACGCCTCGGTCTGACCGTGAGGAGTGCGCCGGGCCGGCTGCCGGTCCTGCTGCGGCCGCGGGTGCTTCTCTTGCATTTCAACCCCTGCCTTTCTTTTGGCCCTGAATTCTCCACGGAGGTCTTCCTCTGCTGGAGTGTGAGAGTTTCTCCTGCTCCCTACCTTCTTCCCTTTCCTCTTGCCCTCCTCCCCGCACCCCTCTTCCTCTTGCCCTCACTTCCCAGGGGCAGCGCTCTCATCCCGTGGGCCTCCTGAGAACCTTCGGGAGACAGGGAAGAACAGGGGCAGAACTCCAGGCTGGAGTCCGGAGTTTGAGCGCCAACGTGCCGGATGTCTTGGGACTTCATCTGCAGCAGGGCTGTGTCTGTCTTGTGGGGCTGAGATGATTCAGGCAGAACCGAGCTGGTCATTGGGGGTACAGAGTAAGTGCTTGGTAGATGTAGCTGGTTGTGATTCCGTCCGCTGGTAAAACACATCCACTGATTTTGTGGAAATCATCGGCCTTGCTAGTGTTGGCCCTAAAGGGGCCAGCCCCATTCTTAAGGGGCAGACATTAGGGCCTAGTGTGGGCTGTTGAAATCACCAGGGCTTAGCCACTGGGGACACACTCACTCCTGCTGGAGGTGGCAGGGTGCTCTGCTTTGTGCGAAGACAGCCACGCTCTCATCATCTGCACTTGGACCCGATTTATCCTGCGTTTGGGTTCAAGGCTGATAGAATATTAAAAAGAAAAGAAAAGAACAACAACAAAAAACAACCCAGCAGCTTAAGCAAAACAAAGTTTTTTCTCTCATTTATAAGGAGTCTAGGGTGTAGGCTGTCATATGAGGACTAGTATGGTTACTTTGTATTCTTTAAGGACCCAGGCAGCTTCTGTCTTGCTGCTCCAGTGTTCTTAGCACTTTGCCTCCTCGTCCCAGTAACCACTCAGATTCCTACCATTGCATCTATATTCCAGTTAGTGGGAAGTGGGCTCTTGGCCATCACAGCTGTATTCCACTTAGCAGGAAGTGGAGGTGGTGGAGAAAAGTGCCGAAGGATTTCAGCCCTTTTAAGGAGACTTCTGCTTTCATCTTTTTGGCCACGCTGAGTCACATGGCCGCTCCTAGCTGCAAGGGAGTCTGGGGAATGTAGTCTGGGAGACACACTGGGAACCTGGCACAGGTAGATCTTCATGTTTCTAGAACAGGCCCTCCTTTGGAAACCTGCTCACATGTGGAGTGGTGGAAGGAACTAAGTCTTTTCACAGGATCCTGGATAAGGACTAAGTTTTCTTCAGCAGGGGCGTAAAGTAGAGCAAAGAACCATCTTACCCTTTACGGTACCAGAGATTGGAACCACGGTCCCTGGGAAAGGGTTGAGGCAGAGATTTTGGCTTCCTATACATGGAGGAACAGGAGAGGTAGGAAGCTGTCCCAAAGTGAAGTGTGCGAGCAGAGGTTTGAATGGATGTGGGTCTGTCGGGAGGCCACCGAGTGTACTCCAGATCCGGAAGGAAGGTTCGTGGACCATCGTGGAGGGATGGCTCTCTGGGGAATCTCTTCCGGAGGTGGCAAACACACAGACCATGAGCTGTGCGCCCCCCCTCCTGCTGATGGCAGCCCTCACTCACCCGTCCTGGGGCCCTGCTGCTCCCAGATGCCCCCTGAGAAACCTTCCCAGAGCCTCCCTGTTGCCAGAAGTTGGCTCATGAGCTGAACCCATTTACTTTTCCTGCTTGAGTCTGGTTCTCCTATTTCTGCTGGTAAGGACGTTAAAGGCCAGACGGGGAAGTGCCTGGCGAATGCTGGCGGGGGAGTCAGGCCTCCTGAGAGTCAAGTCCCTTTCAGCCACACCACTGCCCCTCCTGTGGGTCCTTCGCCTCCTGGAGACACACCCAGAGCTTCAGGGATTGCCTCCTAGAGCCAGTGTGTCCGTGTCCCGTTTCCCAGAGCTCAGTGCAGACGAGTCTCCCCTCGGAGCCGGGTGACAGGCCCGCACCTGCCACCCACCCTAGTCTGGGCCTTGCTGGATGCCCAGGAGTTGGGGGACTTGGGCAGGAAGTGAAAGTGTACACCGGCCCTTTTAGTTCTGCTATTGACCCGGCGGGGGTTTTTCCTGGGGGGAGGGGCAGGGATCCGCTGTGTTTTCTTTATTTAATCTGGCCTTGCCCCATAGAGAAAACAAACGCACAGTCTCCATCCTGTTTGTAAAGAGGGCGTTCAGTTACTCGAAGTTGCTCGCCTGGAAAAACTGGGAAGCTGCCGTCTCTGGCAGAAGCGTGGTGTGTGTGGGGACAGCTCAAATGGGACTGGGCTGCTCCATTTTTTAGGACAGTGGTGTGTTTGGACTGCCAGCACGTGACTATTTAAATTGTGGTGAAATACACATAATATAAACATTTCCCATTTTAAGCATTTGTAAGTGGGCCATTCTCAGTACATTCAGTAATGCTGGCCTCACCGTCGTGCATCTCCAGAACCTTCCAGTCTTCCCAGATCAAAACTGTGCACCCTTTAACTCCTGACTCCCCATTCTTCCTCCGCACACCCCACCCCGGGCAGCCACCGTTCTGTTTTCTGTCTCTCTGACTGTGACTGCTCCAGGCTCCTCCTGAAAGCGGCATTGAATAGTATTTGTCCTTTTGTATCTGGATTATGATTGTTTGTTTTTTTTTTTTTAACTGAGGTGAGATTCATTTACCATAAAATCAATCATCTTAAAGTGAACAAATCAATGGGACTTAGTACATTCACGGTGTTGTGCAGCTCCCATCTCTGTCTAGTGCCAAAGTATGTTCCTCACCCCAAGAGGAAACCCTGTGCCCATTGACAGTTGCTGCCCATCCCCCCAGCCCTGGCTCTGGGCACATGGTTTGAAACCCGTGAGTTTATACATATTAGCCACTTTGCAGTGTGTGTTGAATGAATGAAAGAAAATCGTCGCTGGCTGCTGAAATCATCTTGAGAACTTGCATTTCCCGAGCATCTGCTCCATGCTGGCTGGGTGTCAGCATCTGTGTTTCTGCCCTGCTTGTCCCCTGAAGTCGCCCCCCAGGTGATCTTCATAACCCCCGACCCCGGACCCCAGCATTGGTCTAGGGGAGGCCTGGGTGTGCGACCTTTCCCCAGAGCTCCCGAAACGATTCCAGGGTGAGAATGGCTGACAGGCATTATTTTTATTGTGCCACAAGCTCTCCTTTGGGGCAGGTAATAGTATCTCCATTTCGTAGATACAGAAACAGGTTCAGAGAGGTTCAGCCACTTGCCTAGGTTCACACAGCCTCCAAATCTTTGAGTCCAGAGCCCTGACCTGATCCTTTTTCCTGCTGCTCTAGTTGTCTGTTGTATGTGGGGCAAAGAGGGGGCTTGTAGCTGCTCAGCTGTATGCTGTGGGATAAAGGAACTGCAAGCTGTCTCACTAGTGTTTATGGATGCTAACTGTGTGCCAGGCATGGTACACTTCATTGACATTTTCTTATTGGACCCCTGAGGAACCCCACACAGGGGGACTGTTGTAGTGACATACATTTCCCCATGAGCTGGCAGCAAAAGGGACATGGTGACTGGGGAGAGACATACCGGGGAGACAGGTGGGGCTCTGTCAGCCATCACTCGGGGTCTCCCTTCAGCCATCATGGTTGGTGGGGGGCTCCACCAGAGCAGAGGGGAAAGGGAAGGTTGGCCGGTGTGGTGTTGGTCTGAGGGCCAGACCTGACGCTGGGCATGGGAGAAACTGCCTCCTTTAAAGCTTTGGCTTGGCTGTCTGTCTTCTTTCAGGAACATTGTGTCCCACGGTTTGTCCCTTGTTCCTCGTGTCTGAATTTGCGATCTTCTGTGCTGTAGGACTCATGCCTTCAACAGCTGTTGCTCAGACCTGATTGCCTGGCTCTGTGAGGGGCTCTGCGGACGTGTGGGGGGCGAGACAGGCACAGTCTCCTTTCTCCACAGGCCCGAGGTCTCACGCGGGGGGGCAGATCGGAGTGGCAGGCCCTCGCTCGAGCATGGCAGCTCTCTGGCTCTGTGGGTGCTCTCGTGCCAGCCTCACGACAGTTGTAGAAGGTCGCAGGCCCTTTGGGAGGCCCTTAGGAGAGACGAGAAGGCGACACAGGTGGGTCAGGAAACCTTCCCGAGGTTGCACAGCTCATGAGAGGTGGAGGCTGAGGTCGCGCGGGGTTGTCTGGCTGCGGCGTGTGAGCTCGCAGGCGCTGACGTCATTACGAAAGAGGAAGTCCGGGAGCATCTGTGTGGGGCCAGACCGCGCTGGGGCCAGGGCAGGCCCCCTCTGGAGCTGAGGGTGTAGGCCGTGCGTCCGTTTCCTAGAACTGCTGTGGCAAAGCCCCACACGTGTGGCTTGAAACAAAACACATTTCTCATCAGACATCCCTGAGGGAGGCAGGAGCCCCCAAAATGGGTCTCATGCTGCCCAGACCGAGGCGTGGCATTCCTCCTGGAGGCTCTAGGGGAGAATTCTGATTTCTGGAGGCGGCCCTGTTTCCTTGGCTTTTGGTAGTTTCACTCCATGCTCTGCGTCTGCGTCCTGTGTCCTTCCCTGACTCTGCCTCTCCTGCCTCCCTCTTCTGCAGACCCTTGTGATGATAACAGCCCACCCAGGTCATCTGGGACGGTCTCTCCCCCCACCTCCAAGAGCCTTGACCTAAGCACATCTGCAGAGTTGCGTTTGCCAGGGAAGGGAACATATTCGTGGGTTCTGGGGGTTAGACTGGGACGTCTCTGGGGGGCCGTTACTGTGTATCCCGCTGCAGGGGAGAATGGGGCCGGCTGGGGGCCTAGAGGCAAGAGCGTGGTGTTTGGAGGGGCTCCTGGGTGTCTGAGTGCCTGGACGGAGGACTGGGAGGGCACTTGGCAAGCCAGACAGGCTGGCGGAATGCGTGTTGGAGGCCGAATGAGCCACGATCCAGACTGGGAGGCAGGCACCTGCTAAGTGACTTCCAAAGGGAGTACCTGTCCTCCCGTCTGAGTTGTGAGCACTCAGGAGTTGCTGTGTGTCTTGGGAGGACAGAGGATGGAGCCTGACGGGGAGGACCCTGCCCTAGCCCCACGCAGGAGAGACTTTGGGCTGGAAGAGGGAGAGCTGGGAGCATTGGAGTCCTCGAGGACCCAGCGGACTCTGAGACAGAGAGAGTTTGGCTCTCTGGAGTCAGGCAGGCCCCCCATAACCACATCTATCCGCCTACTTCTCTGGAGGGTCACATACCTGGGCTTTGGAGTCCCTGGAGTAGAGTGGATCCAGTCTCCACCACATTCCAAGCTGAGCCCGTTCTTTTTTTTTTTTTTTTTTTTTTAAGATTTTATTTATCTATTTGACAGACAGAGATCACAAGTAGGCAGAGAGGCAGTCAGAGAGAGAGAGAGGAGAAAGCAGGCTCCCCGCTGAGCAGAGAGCCCGACATGGGGCTCAATCCCAGGACCCTGGGATCATGACCCGAGCCGAAAGCAGAGGCTTCAACCCACTGAGCCACCCAGGCACCCCAACTGAGCCTGTTCTTGATGCTAATCATGGGGTGTGCCTGGCACAGAGTGGGCCCACTCGCTCGCTCATCCAGCAGGCGTTGCTGGAGCAGCTGCTCTGTGCCAGGCGGTGTATGGGCACAGAGTAGAGCAGACGAGGTCCTGGCCCTCCGTAGGCCCCGTGGGGGAAGAGCATGGATAAGGAAGTAGAGAATCTTTTCAGCTGCTGAGAAATGCTGTGGAGAAAAGCACAGCAGGAAAAGGAGGACAGGAGTGCTGGTATGAGTGGGGAGGGGTGCAGCATGTTTGTGTGGCGGCACGTTAAATGAGGTGGTCAGGGGAAGATCTGGATGAGAAGGTGATGTTTGAGTGCAGACTTGAAGGAGGTAAGAAAGCAAGCCATGCAGTTATCTTAGCACGTGCAAAGGCCCTGGGGCAGGAGTTTGGTGTTTCCTGGGAATGCAGGGAGACGAATGTGGTCACAGTAGAGCGAGTCAGCTTGAGGAGGGTGGTCAGAGTTGAGGTCAGTGAGTCAGGAGCCAAATGCTTTAGAGCCTTGTAGGAACTTAGGTTTTGACTCTGAGGGAGAAGAGAGCTGTGCTAGAGCAGACATTCAAGAAGATGGCAGCTCCAAAGCCCGAAAATGGCTCCCTCTCTCCCTCTGCTCTCCCCCTCCCTTTCCCTTCCTGTGCTGCCCACTCTGTTTTGTGGGAACGGGAAGCCCTGCCGCACTGAGCCCAGGGTCCAGCCTTACCTGCAGTCTGACCTGTGGACTTGACCTAGTCCCCTCCTCCAGGCAGCCTCGGTGCTGGTCAGATACACTTCTGCTATTTATACAGCACAGTGGTTTACAAACCCTGCTTCGAGAATGTCACAGTCTCTCCTCAGAGCATTATCTCTTCGGGCAAATAATGGTGATCTTCATCCAAATCCAAGGACAGAAGCTAAGGCTGTAAGATAAAATTATCCGCATTTCAAGTTTTTTACCTGCTACATTTTTCCCTTAAATGTTGGAGTCCCGTTGGAATCCTGTGTAAGGGAGCGTTTTATGGTTACGGACTCGGTTCATACTTGTTGAAACTACCCTGTGTGGGGTTTTCCGTTAGCCGGCAGATTTGATGGTGAACGAAATAGGTACCTCTTCTACCTTCTTCTCTCGAGCTTTACGGAAAGCAAGAAAGTAAGTCAGAATAGCTCCAGATGCGTTTGGACGTCGTCCTTTCCCACGCATTTCCCCAGCTCAGGTGGGAGGACCACCTCGTCGAAGCTGTCCTTCCCTCCTGGGTCTTGCTGGTGCTGCTTCCTTCTAGCAAGGTCCGTTTTGGTGCGGGGGCCCAGGCGGTGGTGGGAGTCTCACCTGCCAGCCTGAGGAAGGGTTCTGGGAGGTGCCAGAAGCAGAAAGTGCCCAGCAGCCCACAGCAGGCCTGGCAGTGTGGCCACGGCCGCCTCCCACCCGAGGGGGCACGTTGACGCTAACGGAGAAAGATGGCCCCGTTCTAAAAGTCCCCACGTGAAACCCTCTTCCCTGCCTCCATCCCTGCAGACGGGAGCTTGAGGCATGGGTGTGACCGCGGGGTGTGCACACAGACCCGGCTGGTTAAGGACCGTTGACCAGACTTTGCAGACCGTTTAGAGATGGGACTACGGGCAGATAGGAGACCCGGAGGCCCTGGGTCTTGGGGCCGGGACAGGGCTGAAGGTGCCTGGCCTTTCTCTTGCTGTCGGCTTGCTGGGCCATCACTTGGGTTCACTTTGGGCTTCCTCCCTCCCCGGTTCCCTCCTGAGAGTGTGCTCTGCCCAGCAGCACCCTCTCTCCCCCCTTTTTGCCTTCAGACACCTGCTGAGACCCCCTTTCTGTCCAAGTCCCGCTCGGTGGATTTCGAGTAGCCCATCCTGGCCTGTGCATCAGAGTTCCTTGGGAGCCTAAACCCGGACCTGCTGCACCCGGGCTCCTCCCCGAGGACTGGGCTTCCTGTGAGGGGCGGTGGGGGCCAGGCAGTGGCACAGTCATGACACCCTCCGTCGTAATTCCTGTGGAGTATTCTAGTGCCCGTGGGAGCCATGCTCCTGTGACAGACGTTTGAGTTGTTTCTAAATTTTCCTACCATGGTACGTTCTCCATCCATCTTTTTGTGAGATCTTGTCTGCCAGGAGATCCTGCAAATGCTTCTGAAATGGCTGGGGAGAGGCCCCGCGTGCCTCGTCCAGCTCAGCTGGGAGAGCGATTTCTGCCATTCGCTGCCTTTGAGCTGTTGCACAGTTTTAATGATAGAAAGATGATAATCATGTAAATGATTCTTGTCCACAAAAATGCCAGCTGACGGTGCCTGCAAACATGCTTGCTGCTGGACACCACCGTTCGTAAACATTCTGGGTGACTGGGACGCACGGCAAGGTGGAGGCCTCGGAAGATTCTAGGAGGTTTCTAACCAGTCTCTGGTCGTCCCTCCGGACTCAGGGGAACCGATGGCTTATTTAGCACTGTTTGTGGACAGCCAGTCAAAAGAGTAAAAAGAACTAACATTTGCTGAGCACTTGGAATATGCCAGACACTTTCGTGAGGGTTTCCGGTGTTCCTCACGCAGGTGGCGTTTTACACAGACGAGAAGCCACCTGACGAAACGGGCACTCTTACTGTCCCCAAAGAGAAGTTGCCGGAGGTAATCTGGATAATGAGTGACCGAGGTGGGGTGTGACCTGCCTCGCCTGCTCGTCACCCTAGAGTAGGAACCCTGGGCTTTTGCCTGGACTCCACCTGTTCCTTCACCGTGTCACCATGTCACTGCTCTGAGCCTGTGTCGTGGGGCTGATGACCTCGATCACCGGACATGCTGCCAGGTGGTGAGGTGTGGGTGTGAGCCTGGTGCTGTCCCTTGCAGGCTGAGGGGGGGCTCGGCGAAGGCCACACTCAGGCTGTCACCCCGTGTTCTTTGTGTGTTCGTTTGCACACATGTTACCTGCTTGGTCAGAGTGAGGGCATGTGTTGGACTTCACGAGTGTGTCTCTGGGAGGAAAACGAGGCAGTTCTGGAACAGTTGGGCTTTCCTGGGGCTCTTCAGGTTCCCAGGCCTGAGTGGTCTGTAGCTGGTGGACTTGAAAATTGACAGAGAAGTGTGCACACTCCCCGGGCCGGGGCCTTCCATCTGTTCTACAGGCCCATTCCCAGAGCAGCCCTGGGAGGTAGATGCCATCGGCCTCATTGGGCAAAGGAAGGAATGAGGTTCATTCATTCATTCCTGGGCTCCTTTACTCATTCACCTCACCTGGGCCAGATGTGCACTAAGCCCCAAGACACAGTGGCACACGGGGGAGCTGTGCTCTGGGTGCCTATCGGGGCTCCCTCTCCCCCAGGAGAGCCGAAACGATTTGCCCAATGGCCCGGACAGCTCAGGAGAGGTGCCCAGGTCACACGGCCCGAAGTGCCAGGGCTGGACCCGCGTGCCCTCCTGAGCCGTTTTGCACTTGCACATGTGAGGGCACTCTCCAAGTGGACGTGGAAGGCCCCCACCCCCATCACACAGTTTCTGGGTGTCCTTAGCCCATGGGGCCCTCACCCAGTCCCCAGAGAGAGCCGGGCTCCCCAGGAACTAATTTCTTAAGAGAACTTATGGCTCTTAACTCCCTAAGCGGATCCAGATGTGCCTTGTGGCGGGGGCTGCAGATGTCCTGGCCACAGCCAGCTCGGTTTGGAAGCCTGGCCCTGGCAACCGCCAAGTCTGGAAATGAAGTAAATGAGCGAGTTGTTCTTGGCCATTTTCCCCTCATCTCAACCCAACTCAGATCAGACTCGGGCTCTGACCTCAGGCATCGCACATTCCAGCGTTCCCCCGGCCTCCTGGGGTTCCGGGGCCCAACTGCAGGAGAGGAGTGCGTTGGGGGGCGTGGAGTGGGACGGGGAGCATTCTGGAGGCGGCGTGGACTGCGGGGGTTGAGGGCAGCTGAAAGAACTCCATTCCTCCAGCTGCCCATCCTGGGAGAAGCAGCAGGATGCCTGCTGGTTGGGGCCGGCCTCCAGCCAGAGGGGGTCCAAGGAGAGAGATGAAACCGGCAGAGCATCTGGGGTGGGGCTGGTTGGGGCCTCTCTAGCCCCCCAGCATATCTGCCCTGCGGGAGGGCCCCAGGCCAACTTCCTGAGTGCTGGGGGCCTTTCCAGGAGCGACACCTGGATTCCTGAGGTCTCGGGGAACCCGGTTCAAAGCTGGGTGGTCAGGAGCAAGCGTGGTGCTGACTCCTCCGGCCCCACCTCCCCACCCTAGGTCCAGACCAGACCACACAGCCCTCAAGGGTGAATCACTTTGAAGTGATGGGGTTCTGGGGCCTGTGGCAGGCCAAGGGAGCCAACTTGGCGGGAATGGGCAGGCCAGGCAGGCTTGTCCCACTTGGCTTCCGGGCAGCTCCTCCTCTCCAACAGCGAAGGAAGTCAGAGACCTGGAGGGCAAGGGTCCGAACTTGGGGGTCAGAGAGCAGCTGAGTTCAAATGTCACCTCCTAGCTGTGTGACCTTGGACAAATCACTTAAGCTCTCTGAGCCTCAGCTGGCATTCTCTGCAATGGGGGCGGGATCCTTGCACAGACCTTCAGAGCGTCTGTGCGAGGATCAAAGGAGAAGAATCCTGCCAAATGATTAGCTTGGTATCTGGCTCCAAAGTGTACCCAGTGGTAGCTTTGGAAGGGCTTAGCCCCGTCCGCATCTCAGAGCCACCCCCGGCGACATGCAGCCTCGACAGGAAAGATGTGCTCGCTCTGCCAGTGATTACTAGAGAACCTGTGGATACTCCCGTCTCCCTGAATCACCGCCCCCAGCTCCCGCCTCTGACCGGCTCTGGAGGGGCCATTGGTATGCCCTGCTCCTTGGTATTACTGTTGTGGACTATATGGTCTGTGTCTGCTAAAACGCAGAGTGTTAATTAACTAATTAATTAACTAATTACTGGCTGCGTGATCAAAGCACCCTGAAGCCAAGAGACGTTAATCAGGAGTTAAGAGTTCAGATTCCAGAGCCAGTCAGCACGGGGTTTGGATTCCCTTTCTCCACTTCCTAGCTGCGTGACCTCGGGCCACTTTCTGAGAGTCTCTGTGCTTCAGTTTCTCCACCGTGAAGTGGGGAGAACACTGTCAACCTCACAGGGATGTTGGCAGCGGGCGTCCCGTGCTCAGGGCATGCTGTGTTGCCTGCTACGACCGTGATCTGTGCTTTGTCCTTTGGTAAGTCTTGATTATGGGTCTGGTGCTCTCCAGGACGCCATGGGGAGACGGCACGCTCCTGGGGCTGCTGTAAGGGCGACCTGCCAGTTCCTTCCCCTCGGTGGCCGCCCCTGGGGTCCCGGCTTCCCTCACTGTGCCCCCAGCCCCAGCGCTGCTCCGGGCGCCCCCGGAACACTGGAGCCTCCAGACCGCCTTCTGGGAACTCTTGCCCGGCCCTTGACTCACCGTGTTGTCTTGCGAGCCCTTGTGATGTTGGCGGGATGAGGAGGAATGGCCAGCGCGGGTGGTGCGGGGACGGTAAAGCCCGCTGCGCACTGCTGTCCTGCGACTCCCAGTGCTGGGCTGCTGTCCTGGGATTCCCGGGCGTGCGTGTGTGCGTGTGTGCGTGTGTGCTCCATTCACGGCTCACTTCTTTCATTCGGTCACGTTTCCGTTTGCTCTCTTCCCCTTCGTCTTGCTGCCCTTTATTCTCATCATTCATTCATTCTCTACTTTATCTCATGTCGGTGTACGCCGGCCTCACACGTGTGGGAGATGCAGCCCGGAGCAAGGCCTGTACTGAGGCCGCCTGGGGGGGCTCTCCGAGGCTGACTTGAGGCGTCAGGACCAGCTTCCTGGAGGAGGTGACATCTAAGTGGCCGTTGGGAGGAGGAGCTGGAGTTACTGGGTGAAAAGGGGAGTTGGGGTTTCCTGCACAGGGGCCTTACCTGCAGAAGCTCCGGGTCGCCGAGGCAAGGAATGGAGTTCCAGACCTCTGGGGGGGTGATGCTTTCTTCTCCCCTACAGTGAGATGCGTTATTTGGATGCAGGGGCCTAGAGGAGAGACCAGCAGTAAAGGTCTTGTTTGTGGAGCTGCCATTCCAAAGGTGCTACTGTACCTAGAGGTCGGGGAGCTCTTTGGAATAGGCAGGGGGAACCTGGCATGCACGATTGTCAAACTGACCCACGCAGCTGCCCTTCCCCTTAGGACCCAGCCCCTGGGGGGCCTTGGCCTATGCATCTGGGCTTCGGAGCCCCCGTCCGGTCTGTGAAGTGGCCCTGCCAAGCCTGGCTCAGGGTTGGGGAGAGAGCTGAGCTGTGTGTGTGCCAAGTGCCCGGCACAGGAGAGGTTTCTGCAAATGACATCTCCTGCCTGCAGGCCTCCAAGGTCCCAGTCCCGGCTGGGGCTGCGGTAGGAGGTGCGGGGGGTTGGGGGAGCGTCTCCCCAGCAGGAGGAGTCACGGGAGAGGGAAGGACCCTGGGAATGTCCCCAGCCATGCAGTGCTAGGAATTTGGCTTTGCTTCCTCCAGGGGTTCCAGAATCCACTAGCTGTATGGAGATGTGCGGTTCCTACTTCAGCACAGCAATCCGTCATGTTTCTGGCCAGCAGGATTCTGGTGTCTTCTCAGTGCCAGCCTTTTGGTCCCTGGGGAGCAGGCAGGGCAGTAGAGAGCGTGTGGGGTTTATGGACACTGGTGGCCTGGCCAGAGGCGTACAGTGTCCTGGAGAGTAAAAGGTCACGTTGGCCTTTGGTTAAATGTGGCTGAAGGTTCCTGTTCCTCTGGCAGAATCATCACCACTGCTTATTAATTAATTAGCTCAACATTTATTGAGCTCTTACTGTGTGCTAGGAAAATGGCAGCACAGTGAACAAAGTCCCTTTTCTTATGGTTGGGGGGACCTGCCCCTCACCCGATAAATATGTAGCATGTTGGGTATGGTGTGGGTAAGGACCAGGAAGAAGACCAAAGCAGGGTAAGGTGGTCAGAATGTCCACGATGTGAACAGCATGGCCTTCACCAGAGGAACACGAGCTGAGACGTGAAGAAGTGAACGGGGAGCCACTTCGGCATCTGCAGTAGAACGTTCGAAACAGAGGGAGCAGGTGCAAAGGCCCTGAGGGAGAACATGGCGGGAGGCATTAGACTGGGTCCCCTTTTATCCAGTAACCCCGGGAGGTTATAGCCCTGTTACCATTCCCGTTTTACTTGTTGGTCGTGTTGAAGCTCGGGGTGAGTCAGGACATAGCCAGTAAGCAGAGGAGTCGGGATTCAAACTTGGGGCAGACGGCACAGCCTCAGCTCATGCGTTTGGGCCATCATCTTCACCTGCATTTGGCCACAGGGCTTGGATGAGGGACCAGGGGTCAAGGTTTGTCCCGCACCGTGTGTGAGCCTGGCGATGAGCAGGTCAGGGCATTTCCCCTGTGGAGGCTCTAGGCTGTCAGCCCCAGTGGCACTAGGTGGTAAGGCCCTGATCCATGTCGTGTGTCATGGGGGGAGGACAGCCGTGGCCAGACATCCAGGCGGTTGGAGCTCTGGTGTCCAGTGTCGGCCTTGCAGGAGCCCAGGAGGACAGGCCTGGTTGGAGTCCTATCCACCACATGGCTGTGTGGCTCTGGGGAAGTCGCCCCCTTTCTGGTTCCCCGTTTTCATCTTAGTGAAAATGGGGTCATTAAGCTCCCTGCCCAGCCTCCCTTCTGGAGCTTTTGGAGGATCAAGTAAGATTATACATGAGGTAGCCTTTTGTCAGCTCTAAGCCCTGTACATGAGGATCCCTATTTTCCCCTTATTTAATTGCAAAAACAGTATCAAAGCAACATTAAAGACAGTTTAAAAAGAAAAAAAAGGGAGGGAAAAATACTTCCAGTTCTCCCGCTAGAACCGAACAGCAGATACCCCTACCTGCCCACCAGCGGGATGGGTTTGAAGGCGCCCTCGGGTGAATTCTGGGCTCTCCGAATCGCTCTGCTCGCTACCCCAGACTCCAGAGCCACCAGGACCTGCACTGCTGGTGTCCTCACTCCGTGCTGTATGGGTCTGGCCGTCCACACTTACTTGTGTTGGTGGCTAACCATTGCTCTTGGTTTCGGTCCATAGCTGCGGACGGTGTTACGATCTTAGAGGGTTCCATTTCTGGTCTCGTTCCGCTGTCGTCAGCATGGATTCCATTTTGCGTCGTCTTCACAAGCATTATTTTTGGGGCCGCACATGTTCTGTGGCTGTGTCGCCCATCGGTTAGATACCGGAGCTGCCTCCCGCCCTTGTTGGCCATTGGGCAGGCCGCAGCGAAGTCTGCGCGCTCGTGGCTTCTCGCCCCCTTTCCTTATGGGGATGGATGGTTGTTTGGTGAAATTCCCAGGGGGGATTGATTGTTCAAAGGGGTATGAACTTTTCGTTGGCTTTCCATACTGAGGAGGCTCTGTTGCTTTCCAGATGCCTGGGCCGCACTGGAGGGCCCTCGTGCTCACTCAGCCCAGTCTGCTTTGGGTTTTATTGTATGTCTTGCTCTTAAGTGAACTTTGCGGTTGAAGATGGGGCAGGGTTGAGTGTCGGTAGTCAGCGACTGACTCTGAAACGCACACCTTAGCGTCCTCTGCCTGTGCCGTCCGTTCTCCTGCCGCTCCTCGTCTCAGCCGTAGCAGGGCTGTTAACAGCAAGGATCCCACCGAGTCCCCTCCGGCCAGGGCGAGGGGGGCAGGAGCGGCTGTGGAGAGGGGCTCCCCTAGGAGTCGTGGTGGCAGCATGGCCAGAGGCTTGGGGACGGACACAGGGGACGGGAAATGAGGGTGTTGGAAAGAAAAGGAACAGAGACAAAGGTGGGTAAAGAGAGACTCCCGGAAACAGCAGTGGGGTTAAGGAGAAAGGGGATGCGAGAGAGGAGGGGGGTCACAGGAGATGGGGCAGAAAGTGAGAAGGGGCGGCAGAGGAGGGGCAGGTTTCTGGGTCGAGTGAGAGACAGCCAGCCAGCCAGAGACAGACTGACAGCGGGAGATAATGTGAGGAAGAGGAGGGATGGAGAAGGCTGGCGAGCGGGCAGGTTCATAAGTGGTCAGTTTGCGTGAGGTCATCCCTGTCTCTGTGGCCGGAAGGGCCTCTGAGCCTGGCAGGACCGGGGCGAGCAGTGGGGGCAGGGAGGTAGCCGTCCCTCCCCAGGCACGTGGCCCCAGCTCTGCCTCTGGCAGTGTTCCCACGGAGAGCGAGGGCACAGTCCTGGCACACAGGGGGACGCTGGCACGGAATGCGGGAGCCACTGGTGCGGTCCTCCCCAGGGGCCTGGTCAGGTGCCCACATGATGGGGCTGTGGGTGGTGCTGGAGCATGGCCAGGGGTGAGGCGGTGCGGGCAGGCTGACACAGCGAGTGTTAGCTTCTCCTGTACCTTTGAGCAAGTCTTCAGATGCGGGCGTGAATGCGGCTCCCTGCGGGCCGGAGGATTGCTCATGGTGGGCAGATGGCCTGCGGGGCTGATGGCCGTGTGGCCCGAGGGGCTGCCCTCTGCAGCTGGTCAGCAGCCAGATTCCGGTGAGCCTGACCCAGAGCCTTGCGCCTCCCCCTCCACGCCCACCCCCACAGCTCTGCTGATTCGGTCTGATCGCTCCCACCTGTCTCACGGGGAGCCGGAGGTTCTGAGAGTTGGTAATGACAGGGCTAGGAACCGTGGCGGCGACCTCGACATGCACAAGGCATGGGGGCCGTCTGTGAGCTGACCAAGGGGCTGGCGGATGAGCCAACGGGACGAAGAGGAGCGGCGGGCGCCCGGGGCTCCGGGTCTCATGGGGCCACCACGCTGGGCTGGACGGCGACCCTACCATCCGGTGCATTTTTCAGGCCCAGCTGATGAACTGGAGCTTTCCAGAAGTCTTAGGAAAGATGATTTCCTTATTAGCTGGTTGGTTTTTTTTTTTTTAAACTTCTAAATTAAATATTTTCGTGTCCATATGTGGAACTGTGATTCCGTATGGGATCTGTGTGGTGGAAGCCGGAGTCCCCGGCTCGGAATGTTCCGGAGGCTTGCCTCTAGGCGCCGTCCTCGCGCGTACACTGGTCACCTGGGGAAGCAGGGGCAGGTTAGATCGGCATCAGGCTGTTGGAGCTCCCTCCCGCCCAAGGCAGGGCCTGTTCTCGTAGGTGTCCTGGTCTCGGGGAAAGCTGGGCCACCTCCAGCCGGCCCTGCTGCACGCGCACCTGCCTGCAAACCGCAGGGCCGTTCCTCCTTCTGCCTCTCGCAGGGTTGCGGGCACCCAGGGCGGGCCCAGTCCGAGGACGGTATTTCCAGAAGTGCATGGGGAGCAGAGCACTTGCAGGGGCGAAGTTTCCCCAGGGGCGGCCTCTGTTGACACAGACAGTGGCAAAGGAGCCACATAGTAAAGAGCTGCATGTCATCCTCAGCGCCGGCTGGGCCACCGGGCGGGGCCTTCTTAGGAACTTTCCTAGGGAAGGCCACGCAACCCTCCTTTCACCTTGGGGAGGAAGCGGAGCAGGGCACGCTTCCCACAGGAAGCTGACATCAAAAGAGAGGTTTGGAGAGAAGTGCTGGCAGGTTCCTTTCCCGGGACCAGTGTTCGGGTGACTCCTCATGCCAAGTGCCACACGCAGTCCCCTGCACGGTTCCGGGGGTCACGGTGGGAGCAGAGGGGCTGCCTTCCTCTCCTGGCGCGAGATGCCTGGGGCCACATGGTCAGAAGGGGTGTAGCTGGGACGCACATATCCTGGGCTCCTTCGACTGCCTGGCGTTGCCCGAGTGCCTCTGGGGACCTGGTGCTCCTGTCCCCCAATGACACAGAAGTGATTTTTATCGTGAGCATCCTTAATAAGTAACAGTAACTGCCATTGATGGAGAGCCTCTGGGTGCCGTGCACTTTCCTGCACTTTCTTGTCTAGCCTACTACAGAAGCCCCTGACATGGGCACCATTGTCCCCACTTTACAGATGAGGAAACTGAGGCACAGAGTAGTTCCATAATTAGCTGTAGACTATAAAGTTGATGGCAGAGACTGGACTTCCACTAGGTTCTGGTGATGAAAGTCTGATCCCTTGTCATTCTTATGGTTTTGGGCAGGTCAGGTGACCTCTCTGAACCTCAGTTTAAACCTTCTCTACGCGGACCTCATTATGCTCCTGTTGGCAAAGGTTTGCATTTCTGGGAATCACTAACCGTGAAGTGCCTGGCACGTTGTCAGCCGTCATCGTTGTCACCGTCCTTGTACCGTAGCATAGGGTCTCATGAGAAACACACGCTGGTGCTCATGGTGCCCCTTCCGGGCGGGGGGGCCGAAGCAGAGGAAGAACCCCTGTGGGTGAGCCCCCGGGCAGGTGGGACACAGTGATCAGTGGGAGCCAGGCAGACCCACAGGGGTGAGGTTCCTCTGAGGGCTCAGGCGTGGGCGTGGACACGGAGAGGAACTGCCTTCGAGATTGGGCATTGTAGGGAGCTTTGGAGAACACACCCGTGCAGCCTGTCTGCCGCTCCATTTCCCGCAAGGAGGGAAGTTACGGATTTCCGCTCTGGCGTCCAGGGAAGGATGGGACCGACTGCTTGGGTGCGGTCCACTTGGGGGCGGGCAGTGGGGAAGCGTCCCGCACTCATCACGCCGTGTGGCTCCAGGACTGGATGCAGACCAGGCTGAAGTCACAGACCTGCTTATCGGAGGGTGGGCGGGTGTGCGCTCTAATCTGAGCTTTCCTGGGTCCCTCCTCCTTTACTTGTTGTGGAAGAAATGACTGAGACGTCCGGGCTGCTGCCTGCTGTGGTTAAGGGGCCTTGAGACATGGAGCCAGCTCGGCAGAGGAGGAGCAGCCCCAGCCTGGCCTCTGTGAGGGCTGTCCCCTCCTCCTGGAAGTTCTCCGTGATGCTCAGTGGCAGGCACTCACCCTTCGGGGGTCTCAGCTCCACTCAGCTGTTTTGCCGCTGGCTGTTGTGTTCCCTCCACCTTATTCCCCCTCCTAGACAGGAAGTTTTTAGTCTCTCAATTTCTGCCTGAAATGTGCATGTTTGTCAGATAATCCCTGGACAGAGTGACCACATAGCAGGGAACAGAAGGAGCAGGGTCGTGTTCCAGGTGAAGGGAGCAGGACAGCTGGTGACCAAGGGTTGGGGAGCCTTGAAGATGTTGTAAATTCGGGATTGGAAGCTCAACTGGGTCTCAGTTTTCTTATCTGTAAAGTGGGGATGATAAGGGGAGTGAATTCACACTGCAACGCGCATGGATGGGGTCTGGTGAATAGTGAGCACTGTGGTTATGATTATTGAATTTGGTCAATTAAAAAAGGAATGTGAAATCAATCTTTGCTGTGCCTGCTGCTGTGCTGTGGATATAGCAGTGAACCGAAACAGCCCCCTGCCCTCATGGGCATTACTGGTTGGGAGAGAAGGACAGAAAATGGGTAGGGACTTGAAATGTCCGTGCAGTGATGGTGAGCGCCACGGCGGGGCTCAGGCAGCACCCCGGGGCAGGGTGTACAACGAGGAAGGGTTTTTTGATGTCAGATTGGGGGAATTTTTGTGCACATGCTTCCAAGATTCTAGTACCGCAGCAATCCTCAAATGACCTCACGAAGAGAAGGTTTGTAGAGGCGTGGTGTCTGGGTTGAGGTGGGGGTCAGCCTACACAGGTACACCCTGGAACCCATTTGGGGGCCCCTGGGAGCACAGTGGGAAACTCACACTCCATTTGATGGGCTTCTCCCCAATTAAGCAGTCAAAGAAGAACCTTCTTTTAAACAGAATGGGGAGGAGGACAAGCGGCGTCAGTGGGAGAAACCAGTAGCAGCTGGAAGGCCGTCCTGGGGGTACCCACGGGTGCATCCTGGCCGTGGGGCTCTTCGCTCACCCCATAGTGGCAGGGAGTGCAGGTGTTGGAGGAGGGCCTGAGGTGGACTCGCAGAGATGGGCCGGGTATCCGGAGCTGTGGGAGGGTCTCATTGGAGAGGGAGGGGCGGATTTGGGCCTCTTAGATAGACCAGTGCCCTGAGCCCATGGCATCTGCACTGAGGTCTCTTTCAGCCCCACAGCATCACGTCGCCGTGGGGCCCAGCTGCGTGGGGGCTCCCTTCTGCCCAGGTAGCTCTGGGCCCCCAGTGGCTGCCGTTCACAAGAACAGCCAGCATGCGGGAGGACCTACTGTGTGTCTTATGACCTTCTGCCTTGGGCAGGGTCATCTCTTCCCTAACACCCACTAGATGATGGCTCCATACCCCAGAGGAAGAGCCTGGCACGTGGCCAAGTTGAGCCACTTATCCGAGGCTGCCCAGAGCTGCGCAGCTGGAGCTTGGGTTCGCTGAGCATGGCCAGGTGGGGGCCGGTGAGCCATTCCTAAAGAGCCCCTGGACCCTGCTGGCGGCTTCTGGAGGGGGCTTGGCCGGGGGCTCGGGGGAGAGACTTTCTTTTGCT
Source organism: Enhydra lutris kenyoni (assembly GCF_002288905.1). Classification (NCBI taxonomy): domain Eukaryota; kingdom Metazoa; phylum Chordata; class Mammalia; order Carnivora; family Mustelidae; genus Enhydra; species Enhydra lutris. The sequence continues at coordinate 16,169,377 of NW_019154114.1, forward strand.
CTCATCAGCTTGGCTCTCCGCGGCCTTACGGCACAGGCTGCTGTGGGAAGGCACAGTGATAAGTCATCCTGCTGGTGACGTCCGGCGCCAGCAGCCTGGCTCCCCGAGGGCGTCCGGCCCAGGCAGTACGGATCTAGCTAACCTGGAATCCCACAGGACGAGAGCAGGGCTCGAACGCCAGTTTTCAGAGCCGACACCGAAGGCCCCGCGGCGGGGGACTGCCGGGCCCGCGTTCTGACTCTGCGCGGACGGAGGCCGGCCTGGAGAGCTCCTCGCGGCCCCGGCCCCCTCTCGGCGCACCGTCTTCGTAGTGTGGGGTCCCGGGTCCTTCATGTGCCCCCGTTACCACCGCTCACACGTCTCTGAGTGGGCCCTGTCCGTGATGTGGCATGGGCCCAGGAGGCCGGCCGCTTCCTCCTGCCTCGTCCTTTCTCGGGGCACTAAGTTTTGGTTTCCTTCTCACTGCCCTGTGTGTGTTTGTTCGTTCGTCTGCACACGCTTGCGTTCCCTCGTTCATCACTCGGCGCATTCGTTCACTCTCAGACGGTCAGTCATGGGGTCTGAGGAAGCTGGCGTGGAACCCCCCTCCCAGCTGTGGGTCTGTGGGCAGATTAGTTCTTCTTTCTCCTTGTCTGAGAGAATGGGGCTGGTCCTTTTCCTCGTGTGTCCAGCGGATGGCCTTTGTGATGTCACGTGTGTGTCTCCCTCTCTCCCTCCCTCTGTCCCTTCTTTCTTTCCTTCCTTCCTAACTTACTGAGGCACAGGCTTGAGTCAGATGTGGCTCACCGAGGCCTTGCTGGTCTGGGTTTTCTCCCCCACCTTTCTCCATGCACAGTCTGCTGGAGCCTCCCAGCAGCTCCCCGTCCCCCTGGGATCACCCACGCTGCTCAGAGCCACCTTCCCCTGCGGCGCTGTTAGGCCCAACTCACCATGATTTGCTCCTAGTGGTTCTGCCCACAGCGCGTGCATGTGTCAGAACGTGCCCTGCACAGCCCTGCACGCACGCGCGCGCACACACACACACACACACACACGCATTCACATGCCGCAGTAGCCCGTGTGCTGGGTACCTGCACGCACCTTCTCCAGGCGTCATGTTTACACATGGCACACACGTTCAAGAACGGCTGAACACACCTCATCTTGCATAACCGTGCACACTCAGCCCGCGTTTCCCGGGCCCGGCAGGTGGGCACTGGGATATACCAGGGCCCCTCTGGCAGCTTGTGACCACCCACCTGCACTCACGTTCGTTCTTTTTTGCTGCACACCTGTAGTCGTTCTCGGGCTGCCTCTGAGTGCTCCACAGACACGGATCCGTTTAACCCCCCAACAGCGCCATGAGACAGTGACTGTATCAGCCCCACCTGCTTGGTGAGAAAGCCGAGATGCAGACAGGTTAGGGCGGTCGCTCAGGCTGGTGCTAGCACAGGGCTGGGCAGGGATGCCGTCCTGGCCTGGCTCCCGTCCAGGCCTTGAACCTTGACATGATGGTGTTTCCCCGTGAATGTGTGTGAGCATGTCCTAGCCCCTCACAGTGTACACATATGACCACTGAGCACTCATTCTCAAGGTCATGGGTGCACATACCTCACACATGTGCTGGAGGGCAACTCATGTTTGGGAACACGCATCCTGCCCCTCACCCCGTCTCCAGCTCCCTTTCAGGGTCCTCACGCTCACCACGCTGGAGAGGGAAGCGATTCTGCAGGTCTGGGCCTGCCCCCGCAAGGCCACCCATGCGCACCCTCCCCCTGGCTTGTGGCCTCTCTGGCGCCCCTCTTCCTTCTCTCAGGGCTTCCTCGTGGTTTCCTTCCCATTCACCTGCTCAGCTGGCACAGGACCCCAGCCCTACCCCCTGCAGACCCCCAGGAATCTGCAGGCATCGACACTGATCTGGGCTGAGGCCATGGCCACATCTCAGGGAGCGGAAGGGACTGGTCCAAAGAAACCCACGTTACCTTCCGGTCCTTCATTTCCTGATGGGGCTCCTGGCCCCACCCCACCCTCTCTGACACCGAGCCACGCCCTCGGCTCCCAGTACTGTCCTGTCCAGGATCGCACTTGTTGCTGCTGCTTTCAGAGTCGGGTCTGGGCTTGTCGGCCTGGGCGAGACGCTCCTGTTTTGGCCTCCTCGGAAGCATCCAGACTTCTGGGCCACAACCTCAGTGTCCTTGGCCCTCACCCGCTGGGCTTCCCCATGCGCGCTCTTGCCCGTACTTGTCTCTGAGCCTTGCTTGGCTGTCCCCTCTGGGGGAGCCCCTTCGTAATCCTCCCAAACATACTTAGCCTCTGGTGAGAGACCCAGTCCCCCTTTGCATTCTGCCACCTGCTGCCATTCCTTGTCTTTGCTCTGCCTTCTGGAGTGTTCTGCCAGCTCCCACCCCTGAACTCTGTGAGAGCTGATGGTCAGTGCCGAGCCTTGCTGGCTACGGAGCCATGGGCTTGCAGTGAACCTTAGTGACTTATCTTTTGGTGAATTTTGACTCTTCAGCTAGATGCCTGCCCTTCCTTCCTCCCCTCTCCCTCCCCCCTATCCCTCTCCTCTTCCTTCCTCCCCGCTTCCCTCTTTTCTGCTTTCTTGCTCTCCATGGGCCACGCACTGTGTCAAGCCCTGAGCACCCACTTCTTTGAAGCCCCACAAATTGAACCAATAAAAGTAGAAAAGCCCAAAGAGATGAGAAATCACCTGATCACGCAGGTGCTCTCTGCCAATCGGTTAGAAAGTTTTTATGAGCAACTCTGGTGGTTATCCTTTGGAAAATAAGCAAAGGCAAACCACTTCCTGCCGCTTCCAGGAGCCGCTTGAGCGCCTGAGCTTTCGAAGACCCACCAAGAATCTGAAACTTCAGGCAAGCTTCCTCCGTTTTCCTGGAGGACTCGGCAGTTTCTGTTGGTGAAGTCCCACGGGGCCCCTGGCGTTGGAAATGCCCCTGGCATTTCCGTCTCGTCTCACAAAGGAACATCTGAGATCGAGTAATTTGGAGAGAGAGAATGAAGGGGAATTTTGGCCTGTGACTTGCAGACAGTGGTGCAATGGGGCACAGACAGCTGTCCTATGGGGCACAGACAGCAGTGCCTCTTGGTTTTGCAAATGCCTCACAGCCTCAGGGGACCCAGACCCCCCTCCCGGGAGTCAGCCATCTCTTTGGTCCCAGGGTGAGCTCTGGCAGTGCCCTGGGCCGCGTGTGGCTTCAGGGCTCCTCGCCCTTCCTGCAGCGACCTGAATTTCTCACTGGGGAGAGAAGCTGTCCTAGCTCGTCATTCAGAGTGGTCGACCGCCAGGGTGGTGGGGGGCCGGACTACAGGGCGGTGTAAGACACCGGCCGGCCCTGAGTCTTAGCTTGGAATTCAGTTTTGCCACTCACTGGCAAGTTACATAACCCCTCTATGCCTTAGTTTCCTTATTTGTAAAACAATGATTCTAGCCCTCCCCTGGGAATGGCGGGAGGACTTTTATTCAGTAAACACACATAATGCACCCACCACATGCTGGGCCCTAAACTCCGGCTTTGCAGACACGAACCAGTATAATCTTCGAACCAGTATAATCTTCGCAGTGGCCTTGGAGACCGCTACCACCTAGCCCATTGCACAGATGAGGAAACTGACACCCGGCTGGTCAGTAGCAGGGCTGGGCTCTAGACCAAGGCGTCTGGCCCCGGAGTCCAGGCTTGGCCTGGCTGAGCTCTGCTGCTTCTGTGGGTGGGCTTGGCTGAGCGGCCGCACTTGAGCAGGGTGACTACGTCCCTGATTTGCTTGGGGCAGTCGCAGTTCACGCCTGCTTAGTGTTCTGGTGTCTCCTTGTCAGCCGGGCCTTTTCGTTTGGTTCTCCTGGTTTGGAGGCTAGACCACTCGGTCAGCCTGTGTTTGGAGCATTTAGGACAGCCCGGGGCCCACTGTGGGCGCTAGATTGATGGGAGCGATGGGGGGAAAGGTGACAGGGCCACGGAGGATACCGCTTGTATAGCCAGGGGGTGCCTTCGTTTCTGCAGAACGGAGAGGTCCTCCCGCAGCAGCCCATTCACTGACCGTACCCGGGGGATCTCTCACATGCCAGGCATTTGGGCATCGGGCTGGGCTGGTGCTGGGCTGGTGCTGCACTGGTGCTGAGAAGGGAGAGAGAGACACACAGAGCCAGCAGCGCTGGGAAATGAAGTCACACCCAAGACCCGCCCTTCTAAGAAATGCAAAGTATTACCGTTAGTATCCTATTCCCATTGCTTTGTTTGGCAAATTATGACAGTGTGTCACTAGCTGAGAGCATTCTGATTACCTATTGTTTGAATTAAAAATAAAAATAAAAAGAAGCAAGTCAGGAAAAGGTTTAGAAGTTTCCCTCCTGGAGCAGCCCTCCGGGCAGGGCCAGCGCCCAGGCTGTGTGGAGCCATAGCTGGTCCCCATGATGCCAGGTAATGGGTTTATCTTTGGTGTACATCCGTCATGCCCTGTCTCTCTGTGCTTAGATAGGTTTGCGGGATGTTGCCGGATGTGACTTTCCCGGACAGACTGCTAAGCAGCCAGAGATCTGCTCGGGCCTCCTGGTCGACATTTTATTGAAGACCTGCCCTAGTTCAGCACCTGCAGAGCATGGGAGCTAAAGAACACAGGTCTGGAGCAGGTGACCCGTTTGTTCCTGTATGCCCAGGACTCTCCCCATTTTATAATTCAAAGTCCCAAGTCCAGGAAAACTGGACAGTTGGTCACCCTCCTCTGGAGTGAAGCCAGGCCCGAGTGACCGTACCCAGCCCTGCTGTGTGACTGCAGGTATGTTACCTAACCACCCTGAGCCTCCGTTTCCTCCCCTGCCTACCCGTCCCTGTCTCTCAGGGGCTCTGTGGAGTGCTGCTGGTTTCTGGGGAGCGTTGAGCACAGAGGCACTTCACCAGGGGTGGTAAACGTTGGTTTCATAATGGTTATAAATTATCTTAAGATTTTCATTATGGAACTGAGGCAGTAGACGTTATGCTCTGGTCTCAGTGGACCACCAGATGGTTCTTCAAGTCCCACTTTCAGTGTCAGTAGTCTGGCCTCCTTATCTGATAGTGGGTGTGTGGAAATAAATTCTGAATCTCACCGCAGTGCCTTGATCTCTGAGGCTGCGTGAGGCCTGTGTCCCCACTCCATACCCCCGAGCTAGTTGTGGGGCCCGGCTCTGTCCCCACTCCACACCTCCGAGCTAGTCGTGGGGCCCAGCTGCAACATAGCTGTTGCCACCTGGGAGTCGGACAGGACGTGGACGAGTAGCTGATATTTACTGAGCGACTCCTTCACTCCTGGGGTTGAGTTCTGTGTGCTTTCTCGATGAATCTTCACCTGAACATTCTCACTGGACAAACAGAGAGTGGAGGCTTGGAAAGGTCAAATTATATCTCCAACGTTATAAAATGCGGAGCTGGGGCTGGAGCCTGCCTTTGTCTCTCTCCACAGACTGTGGCACCACAGGTGTGGGCTGGGGATTTGGGCCCATCTGTGAAGAGACAAGTCCAGAGAAAGAGAGGAAGGCCTGGGAACTTTACTTCTAATTTGGCATTATAATGATAATTTTTATTGTATTTTCAAAAGGATTGGTCTGCCGTGGATTAGAAACTACAAATGAAAGCAGAGTCTGGTCTCTTGGCACAGAGGGCTGAGAAGTGCTGCCCCCAGACCTTGCTCTAGGACCCCTTGCAATGGCTGTGTGGGGCTCGGCTCTGCCGCGGCAGCAAGGAGCCTGCCCGCCCCTAGATTTACACTATCTGGGTTTATCCTCCTTTGTCTCTGGAATGCCCCAGGACCCAGACTCACGGAGGCCCCATCTCAGCATGTCTTCCGTGGTCACAAAGGCAAGGACTAGAGATGTGTGTTTGCAGGTGGCACTCTTCACTTCTCGTCACCTGGGCCCGAGCAGCACATGGGCACACCTGTGCCTTGGGGCGTGTGTTGGGGGGAAGGTAAAGGAGGAGTCCGTGCCTGCTGGGGACATCCATCCTGCCCCACTGAGGCCTGCTCCCGCTACCAGAGATGACTGGCCGTCTGGGTGAGGACGACTCCCACGGCTGTAAGGCTGCTGATTCTGTGCCACCATTTACCTTCCAGTTTTCAAAGGCCCCAGAGCAGCAGGTCAGACCCTCTGCATTCAGTTTCTGGTCCCCGTTGAAGGATGGCTTTAGGATTTTGTTGGTTTGGGAACTAAAAGCCTTGTCCACTTCCACCAGGCTGTATGAGGGGAGACATTATGAGCAGTGTCAGGAAGCTACTCTGAAACTTTGGCCAGGATAGCTTCCCCACCCGGACCTTGGGTCTCTTCTTGGCGTGAAGTAGTGGCGGGTTTAGATCAGGAATGATACCGACGACCTCACGCCTCATCGGGTGTTTACTGTGAGCTGGGCACCAGGCTGGGCAGTTTACACACATCTCTATTCAGCCTCCTGCAGCTGGAACAGGTGGAACCGTTCTTAGCCTCATGTTATAGAGGAAGAAGCCAAGGCTCAGAGAGGTTAAGAACTTCCTCCAAGTCACACAGAGGGGTACTGGTTGAGCCGGGGTTGGATCCAGGCCCGTGTGGTTCTCAGCTTGTACGCCCGAACTTCTGACTCGGGGTCTGAGGAGACAGGAATGAGGAAGGGTGCCCAGAGAAGTGTTCATCCCTTCAAAAAGCCCAGGGAGATCTTGACATTTGTCGTTGAGACATGGCTCCTGGCTCCATTCAGCCATTTCATCACACGGGGAAGCACGGGGCTTCCTTTTACTGCTTTTTAGAAGTTGTCTTTATGTTACGGAAATAACATTGGAAATGAAAATGGAAACAAAAATTTGTATGGCTTAGGAACACTAGTTTGAGGTGGGGAAATGTTTCCCAATATAAAGATTACGAAACAGGAAGAAAATGAAGTGTGTGTGTGTTATTTTTTAAAGATTTATTTATCTATTTGAGAGAGAAAGAGAGAGAGCGAGAGCAAATGCGGAGCCAGATGCGGGGCTTGATCTCAAAACCCTGAAATCATGACCTGAGCGTAAGTCAAGAGTTGGACGCTCAACCAGCTGAGCCACCCAGACGCCCCTGAAGTGTGTCTTTGAGGTTGAAATGACTCGCAGTCTTTTTCCCACATGTACCCTCAGCTGAGGCCACTTGCCTGGCCCCAGCTCCCCGGGGTCTTGGGTACCGGCCCTCCCCCTCCACAGACACTAAGCTCCTCATCTCAGCCCCCAGGGACATCAGAGGCTGCAGAAAGCACAGGCTCGCCCGGCATCGCTCCACATGTCCGCTGGACTCGTCGATTCAGAAGGAAAAGGTTGAGTCATTTTAACTAACACATAATTTAAAAGATGACTCTGTCCTCTTGCAGTGAGCATTTTACGTGAGGGGTGGGAAGGTTAAGTACTTTCACTGGGGTGTGATTGATAACATGGTGCCCCTTTCTGGAAGCATCCATTTTAGAAGATTTGGTGAGGGGGGAAAGGTTAAACAGTCTAAGTAGGGAGTCATTTAAAATATTATTTTGCTGTGAGAGTGAAGGCTGACGTGGAGCGGGATAGAAAAATTCTCAAGACTAATTAAGATTAGACACGACTGGAGTGAAGTTGGCTGCTGGGGTAGATGTGGGTTGGTGAGCGTTTGCTTCTAGGTTTCGGGGCTCTTGCAGGAGGAAGAATCCAGGGCTTTTGGGAGGGTTGGCAGTGACCAGCCCAGTACCTCTGTGCCCGTGCGTCCCAGTGCTGCTTGGGACACCAGGCCAGCCTCGTGTCTGTCTGTGAGGGACAGTGCTGTCTCCTCTCCAGCCATAGTCTAGCTCCACGCCAGCAAATGCGTGTGTGTTTTCATTTCCTTCTTTGTTTTTGTCGACAAGTGACAGAATCCTGCACCCATGTTCCCGCGTCCTTTCTGCACTGAACGGTAGTGAGATAGCTGCGGATGGTTATGGCGTCCTCATTTTCTCTCTGTGGCTGCGGCGTATGGCCCCTTAGGGAACCACATACCGTCCCCTTCTGACGGGTGTGTCTCCAGCTTTTGGCCCTTCCGAGGAATGCTGCAGGGATCTGCCCCCTACAGAAGTCTTCCAGTCCTGCAAGGTGTCTCTGGGATTGATTCCTGGAGGTGGAACCACTGGGTCAGAGGTTATGCGCTTCTGGAATTCTGATGGATCTTTCCAAACTGCTTGGCACTAAGACGGTGCCCCCAGAGAAGGAAGGGCCTCCTGCGAGCTCCGGCCGGCTGTGCAGAGCGAGCAGGCACCAGAACGGGGATTGCCAGTGTAACCCCCGGGTCCTCTGTGCCGGGTACAGCCTGGGCTGGGAAATGCTAGGGAGGACAAGTGTCACGGCCCAGGGTGGGCCTACCTTGGCCTTGCCGGCCAGTTGCTTGCAAAATAAAGCATGTGACACGTTCAGCAGGAGCAAGTGGGATTCAGATATTTGCACACACCCCCTTCTTGCTTAGCTGGAAGGACCCCCACTTCCAGGAATTCAACTCTTTAATAAAAAATGCAGATTCCCTTTCCCTTAGCCCAAAGAGCAGCAGCTTTCACGCTGGGAAGGGAATCCTTTATTTATTGTTTTTCAGATAAAGACCACTCTTCAGGGAGAAAAGCCAGTGGGTCCCGTGAAGATCAGGTGACACCGGCTTCCTGCGCGACAGGCCGTCTTCTTGGATCCTGGGTTGGATCTGGGGGCTCTGGATAGTTCCGTCCTGCAGAGGGGCAGGTGCAGCTCAGAGAGGAGCAGAGGGCGCATGGCTGCCTGTCCCCATCCTGTGTGCCCCCAGCCTCAAGGGTTTAATTCCCGTCACTCAGGCACCCTGCGGCGTGCCCTGGAGGGAGTGTGGCTTTGGAGATGGTCCCTGGGTTTGAGATCGAGGCTCCTCTCTTTCTTGGCACCTCTGACACCTCTCTGAACTTGAGGTTTTTCAGGACTAAAAATGGGAATGACCTTCATGATAGGCTGGGTGCTCTTGGAGTCACGTTCTGCCTGTCTTTCCTTCCTGCCCTGTCTGTCCACCTCCCTCTGGTCATCCCAAGCATGTTGTCCGGTGTGGCCCCAACACAGAACTCTTCCATTGAATTGGGGCAGGGACGACTTTCAGGAAGGCTTCGGAATGCTGCCTGGGCCACCTATGGGCATGGCCTGACCGGCTGTCTGTTGGACCCTCTGCCCCCACTACATCCCTGGGGCTGGGTCTTAGGACCTCCTAACTACTGCCTTCCTGTCTCCCCTGTCATGGGATGGCTGGAGCCCGATCGTGTGATTGAAGGCACGGAGTGGACAGGCCTCCCTCACCCCTCTGGGATGAGGGCCCTTGGTCTGGAACTCCAGGCGTCCTTCTCTCCGGAACTCCAGGCGTCCTTCTCTCCATCTAGAAGTCCTGCCCCAGAAGAACGTGCCTAAATTGGATCCGGTTGGCAAATGGAGCCTCATTTTCTGACCAGTCTATGTTTACACTTTCGGATGAGGATGCTTTTCTTGTATCTCTGATGGGACATTTGGCAGAAGCCCTACAGGCTTCGGCTTCTTGCCCTGCGCGCACCCTGTCAAGTCGATGGCGGTCATCGGCGTCCTCCCACCACCCTGCCTTCTCCTCTCTGACCTGTTCGGGGACTGAGCGACGTCTCTTTCTCAGAGCTGCCCAAGAGCTATGCGGCCCAGGTGTCGGGTGCTTCACATCCTGGCGAGCCCTCATAGCTCAGCAGCGTGCCCATGGTGGACACCCCACCCATCGCCAGTGTGCTTTCCCCAGAGAAGAGTGATGAAACCAGTAGAGGTGGTGATATGACCCCTGATGTTATCACAGGCCTTCGGCTAAGCACTTAGTTTGGGTTATTTTATTTACTGCTTAGGGCAGCATTGTAAGGAGGCACTGCTGTGATCAGCAGAGCAGTAAACTGAGGGCTGGCAGCTGAAGGCACGGGCACCGTCCCTACCCAACCTGCAACAACGTGAGGATCCCAGAGCTCCCTCCGCTGAGCTGCGTGCCACCGCCGCCGCTGCTGCTACCACTGCCCTTCTCTCTGCTGCCTCACTGTTCTTTATTTAGTTAAAAAAAAAAAAAAATCAAACCTTCATTTTGGAAATTTGAGAAAACACATTTCACCACAGAGAAGAGATCATGAATCCCTGTGTCCCTGTCACCAGTTTTGACAATTACCAACACTGGGCCAGTCCTGTCACCTAACTGCCCTCACCTCCTCCCCTCTCCCCGAGCCACTGAATGACCTGGAAGCAAATCCTTGACATCCAGCATTTCATTAGAGGTGACTTACGTAGGTTTCTCTAAAGAATGAGGTCTCTTTAAAAATAGATCTATAAATGCAATACCATTCTCAGTGCATGAGAAACTAACAGTTCCTTGACACCAAGTACCCAGTCAATGTTCACATTTCCCCCGCTGTCTGATAAATGGTTTTTGTTGGATTGTTCGAATAAGAATCCAGACACTGTGCGTACGTTACGTTTGCTTACTATGTCTTCTGTATTCCTAGTTCTGCCGATTGCGTCCCCGTGGTGTCGTTGAACACGTTCCTCTGTGCCCTGCCTTTCCTGTGCATTTTCTGTGCATCCTGTGACAGCCCCTGGCCACATGGCCACCAAGCACGTGAGGGGACTGATTGGAGTTTGAGATGTGCACACCCGATGTTGAAGGCTTAAAATGGAAAAAGGAATATAAAATATCCCACTTATGATGTGTTACATGGATCGCTTGTGGAAGTGATAACATGTCGGACACGGAAGGTTACTTAGTAAAATGCATCCTTTGTGGGTAGCCCCCTCCCCGTCCCGGGCTGCCTGGGGCCTGGGCTCCGGGTGGGATTTGCGAGCGGGGTCGGACGCTGGCCGCCTGACCGATGGACCCACCAATGGACTCTGTGGTCGTCACCCGTATCCACGAGGGGTGCAAAGTGCACATAGCTTGAGTCTATCCTTTTTTCTTCCTTCATTAGATGGAATTATTCTAAAAGGGGCTTCTCCTCAGCCCCTACTTGGTCGTTCTAATGTTCAGTGCATACAGGAGAGACAGACGAAAATGAAGTTTTACAGTAAGGAGCTGATTTTGTGGGATCTTCCAAAGGTTTGTTTTTTAGTCTTTTTACTTTCCTATGAATTTGTGGATTTACATTTATATTTCATGAGTTTTAACCAAAATCCTGTGCAGTGACTCCTCTGTTGGATGTTCTGATTGTCCCATCCTGGGTTGGAGGGAACCTTTTACTTTGGTGTTGACTCCTTGACTGAAACCCTTACGAGTCCTTTTTGTCTGTGTCGCCAGTCGGCAGGTTCTCCCTCTGGATGGAAACTTGCAGTGGGGCAGGCCCATGGTTGTGGCCGCTCACCAGGCCCCGGGGGTGCCTGCCAGGGCTATTCATAGGTGTCACCCTTCTCTTTGGCCCCGTTGCCAAGGTCCCGGCCAGAGGCCGGAGTGGAGGAGCCAGGCCAGCAGCGCTGGCTCGGGCCCCACGCACAGTAGGTGTTCCGGAAACGGCTGTTCAGTGAATGAAGGGACTGAAAGCTGATCTGTCGCACCACCTGGCTGGATTGGGTTCCTTTCCACCCTGGGATTCTCCAGGGAGGTCGACTCTCAAATAGAGCTGGCCTTTGATTCTCTGAGCTCCGGAACACCTTTCCAGGGCCGGGTGCGCACAGAGCTGGGATTAAGCCGCAGTGTCACACCGAGGGTACTGCCGCAGGGGCCCCCAGCCTCCTGGCACAGGCAGCGGGGTGAGCGTTGGGTCCGGACCTTTCTCAGAGCAGAGCTGCCCCCGTTCCCAGGCCGAGCTATTGGGCTGGAGGCACAGACATAACTTGAGTCAGCCCCCAGCTCAGCAGCAGGACTCCTTCCTGGTGTGAATTTTTAAAATTGCGGCTCTCAGAACCCCCGGGCTTGGTTTTCACTCCCCTGACTCACAGCCTTTGCACTGTTGTCTTTGCCGCAACAATGTTGGCTTTGCTTCCCTTCGCCCCGGCCGGGCGTCCTTGTCCCCGCAGCCCAGCCCAGTCAGGAGCTGAAGGAAGGCTTTGTGAATTGGCCCCAAAATGGACCACGGGGCTTCTGTTCTGGTTGCTACTGCTAGTTTAAAAAAACAACACCGAACAAAAAAACGCTGCCAGCTTTGTTGAAGCCCAGAGAATCTTCATCCCCCAAAATAATACGTTTGTTTATAGAGGATGATTTCGTTAATTTACTACACAACAGGCCGGCATCCGGTGACACTCCTGGTCTATGTGAGGGGTGGGTTTGTGTCTGGATTTGCTTCGAGGAGGGGACGTGTTCCAGCCCATGTGGTTGCAGGGTGGGGGTGGGCGGGGCGGAGGGAGGCACCAAGAAAGCTTCCCCTTTGCAGGGTGGGGGGGGGGGGGGGTTTGTGACCACCCGGGAGGATCAGGGTGAGGGAAGTCTCGTAAAATGGCACAAGGAGGGGGGGAACGGCAGCCGGGCCCCACCGGGAGAACGCATTTGGGCCCTAGGACGGGGGGGGGGGCAGCAGTGCGATTTTTGGGGGCACCGCGTGTGGCCTCTTGTGTATCTGTGACCTCGAATGTGTGGCTCAACCTCACTGAACCTCCCATTTCTTCATCCCTATTGCTGTGAAGGTCAAATGGGGAAGCCCATGCGGAGCCTTCAGCCTGGCACCGGCACACGGCGGGCTCGCCATCCAAAGGGGTGCTCGTGGTCGCCCCAGGGGGTCTTGCCGCGCCCCATGCACACTAACTGCGTGTCCATGGGTTAGTTTCTAACCCCTGTGCTCCGGTCTCCTCATCGACAGAGTGGGCTGGGGAGGTTCAGTGACCGAATGGGCCTGACCTCCTTAGGGTGATGCCTGGTGCACACGCCGAGTCAGTGTCGGGCGTCACCACTCTCGGTGATGCTGGCACACAGATCTCTCAGCTAGGGCTACCGTAGACCCAGAATGGGGCCCTTTACTCCCGTGACGGGAGGTGCCGAGAACAGTCACCAGAGCCACCCCGTCGGAGGGTCAGGTGCTGTCTTGGTAAGTCTCCCAGCAGTCCCAGAAGGAGGTCAGATCGCGCCCGTTTCCCAGAGCTGAGGCCCGAGGCGCTCCACGGCCACACGGCCGGTTCCTGGCAGAGCTGGGTAGCCCCGAAGCCCTTATTAGCCTTTTCTCTGTGCCTTCTCCTAGCTAGAGCGAAGCACGACGCTAGCAGAGAAGAATGTCCTGGCAGCCGGCCCCGGTCGGTGCCAGGACTTGCCAGAGAACCTGACCAGGATTTCGGGATCAGCTGGGCAGGTGAGCCTAACGCTCTCTGTCTCCCCGTCTGTGCTCCGAGGCCTCACAGTGACTCACAGCACAGCGGAGCATCTCGGCCTACCGGTTCCTGTCCTTGAACCTCCGGGTCCCTCCTGCTTTAAAATGTGGAGACAGATCTGTGCTGGGTGGCGCGGGCGTGTGCGGGCCGTGAGGGGCGCGGCGCGTCCGGTCTGCTCCGGGGGCCGGGCGGGCACCACTCGGCTGCTGTTTCAGAGAACACACCATCGATTTTCTGTTGAGTGCTTGCAAGTGCAGGGCCAGGGTCAGGGATAATGAGAGGCGTGTTTGGTCAGTCCAAGAGCGGCTTTAAGAGCTATCAGGAAATCAGTCTCGGGCCTGGCGGGGCTCTGAAACCGTCCCCGGCTTTCCTTACTCTTTTAGCAAACCCGTCTCCTGCACCAGGCGCTGTTCCAGGTCCTGGAGGCTCAGCTCTGCGTGTCTGAACCAGCTCCCCCCTCACCCCCCCGACCTCCCGTGGTTCGTTCCTCGCCCTTCCTCTGCGTGGGTGGGGGTGGGGTGGGGGAGCCCTGCAGGCTGCATGTCCCAGGTCCCCGTGTCTCTGGGTTCAGCCCTGGGGGGAGCAGGTGAGAGGTAGGGGATTTCTCCCCGTCCGTGTCCCTGGAAATCTCTCCGACAGCAGCTGCTGTCCCTCATGGCTCCACCGGCCTCCGGACAGGCCCCGTGGTTCTGTCCCTGGCCCCTGGGCTTCAGGACCACTGCTTTCTCCCTCTGTCCCTCCCATCATGAGGTGATGGCGGCGTCCTGCTGGTGCCAACCTCTGGGTCACCTCATTGTTCTCTCTTTGGCTTCTCAGCTTTTAAAGCCCCTTGGTTCAAGCAGTCCAGGGGCTTCTGTCTTTGGAAAGATCCTGACTAATCTAGCAGGTGAAGATCCCATGGTCCTAGTTTCTGAGTGATTTCCAGTCCCATCACTCATTTGCGGGTCTGGGCCGTAGTTCTTTTTCCCTTTGTGGTCTTCCATGCATGGAACCCCCTGCCCCCTATGCTCCAGTCTGTGTCGGCCTCTCAGGGAGCCTGGGCTGTCACCTCAGCTCCTTCTCTTTCCTGGTGCCCCCGAGGGCTGGTGTACTGACACATCAAATTGTGGCTTCTCCTCCGCATTGAGTCTGCTTCTTGCTCCCCACTAGCCTCCGTAGGCTCTCGGTCATACTGCCCAGCTTTCTTTCCCTGAACCGCGCGCCCGGGCTTACCGCCTGCTCTTTGCAGCTGGGTGCTCCCACTAGGCTTGAACTCTCCACCCAGTGCCCCTCCTGGGACACCCCAGCATCTGTCTTGGCCAGCACCACGTAGGACCCAGCTCCATGTTGCCACAAGAGGAAGCTGACCCTGCCTTCCCAGCCTGGGCAGCTCCCCGATGGCTGGGGTTCTGGGCTCGTGGCTCCCTGAAACTGAGACCTGGTCTGGCTGTGCACTGCTGAGTCCAGGAGCCTAGTGAGAAAGACCAAAGCACCTAGATGTCTGTCTTAAAGAAATTCTCTTTCAGCCACCTAGAGATAAGCCCAAGGATGTGTCAGGAAGCAGAATGGAAAGCTGGAGACGGCCTCCAAGTTCATCAGTGAAGGACTAGGTTAATAAATTGTGGTACATCTCTTTTGTGGAATACGATGCAGCGGTGAAAAAGTAAAGGGACTATAAAAGGCATTGCTGTGGAAAGATGTTTAAGACACATTGTTACACAAAAGCATAAAACACAAATTTTTTTTTTAAAGATTTTATTTATTTATTTATTTGTCAGAGAGAATGAGCACAGGCAGAGGCAGAGGGAGAAGCAGGCTCCCTGCTGAGCAAGGAGCCCGATGTGGGACTCGATCCCAGGACGCTGGGATCCTGACCTGAGCCGAAGGCAGCTGCTTAACCAACTGAGCCACCAATATATATATATATATTTTTAACATGGACATAAAGCCCTAGAAAAATTACTCCAAGGACACACCCCAAATTGACAAAACGTATTATTTCTGGGGAAGGTGAGTGGAATTAAATCCAGGTGAAGGGGACTTTGCTGCTTTTTGCCCTTCATATTTCTTTTCTTTTTTGAAAAGATTTTATCTACTCATTTGAGAGAGAGAGTGAGCACGAGCGGTGGGGGAGAAGCCAAGGAAGAGGGAGAGCACGTAGCCCGACTTGGGTCTTGAACCCAGGACCCTGGGATCGTGACCTGAGCCTAAGGCTTAACCATCTGAGCACCCAGGCGCCCCTGCTCTTCATGTTTCTGTATTGTTCAGATTTTTATGACAACACCGTATTCATGTGTCAGCTGCATAACTGTGAAATAAGTAATGGGCTCTCAAGGGAAAGAGTACCCCTTCCTTGGCCCCGTGTTTAAGCCAGCATATCCTAGAAATCTCCCCTCGAAACACCAGGGAGGCTGGAAAGCATCTCTCAAAAGAGCAGCAGCGACTCCCTGGGGAACATGTCAGAAAGGATCCCACCCCTCGGGAGTGCCGTTTTTGGAGTTAGATATTTCCTGGAGACTTGGAAGATTCAGCCGTGGCACAAAGTTGGCAGTGGCTGGAAACATCTATTTCAGTGTTGACCTCCCGCCACAACAATGGGAACCTTTTATGGTTCTTGGATTTTCTAGGAAATTGGACACCAGTAGGTTTGTGGAATTTCTTCACGGGCAAAGTCAATGAAAAGGGTATCTTAGAGCATCACCCTCCCAACTCCACCTTGACTACTTGTGCGCGCACGTGTGTGTGCATGAGTGTGTGCACGGGTGCGTGTGCGTGAGTGTATGTGTGTGTGTGTGTGTGTGTGTGTGTGTGTGTGCGTGCTGGGGTGGTGGAGAAAGTGGGTAATGTGCCTAGAGGTCTCATCGCTCTTTCAAAGACTCCAGTCAGTTCCCCAAGCCCCCTTCGAGACCCCCATGACTAAATACTGTGGATGATCTCATCCCTCCATTTCCTATTTGGCTCTTTCTTTGGTCAAAAGATAGCTGAGCGCAGAGAATTTGTCACAGTTTTGAAACTGACCTGCCATCTGCTAAGGGGTCAGCTCACCCGGCCTGCTGGCTGTCCTCTGGGCTTGTTGACGCCATGGAGTTGGGAAACGAAGAGAGGTGTCAGGGTCGTGAATGAAAACAGTGGCCTCATCACGGTGCATGGGATACAGGAAATGCCTGGACCCGTCTGGGAAAGGAGGAGGGGACAGGTGTGGAGAGACTTTCCTCTGGAGTCGCTAAAGTGACCGGGCTGGCTGCACCCTCCAGCTTGGTGAGGGTTCAGAGACGGGCCGTGGACAAGGAGAGTAACAGACGCGCTGCACTGCGTGGGAACCAGACTCCGGACTCGTGTGACTGTTTATTTCTCCACTAGCCCCGTGCAGTACATGCTAGCCAGCGGAGCTCAAAGCTACGGTCTATCTGCTTCCTGTGTTCTGTGCCTGTTGGTATTGATTAAAAAATATAAAACAAAACTCCTGCGATTACCGATCTTGTGACCACAGCAGACCTGCTTCTCTTTGAGAGCAGAGCTTGGGGCCCAGAGAAAGTCCTAGCCAAGCCCCCGGACCCCCTCAGCGCACACAGCACAGGAAGCTGTTTCTCTGGTCTGTTTTCCCACTCTGTGGCGCCCTTGCTGGGCTTCCCGGCCCCCAGGGCAGGTGGGGAAACAGCGTCGTGGGGGGGAGGGGAAGGACTTTGAAAACACACAGACCTGGCTCTGGTCCTGTGCCTCCTGCTTCCTGTGTCTGTGACTCCGGCTGTCGCTGAGTCTCTCTGAGTCTCGGTTTCAAGGCACAGACTTTGGAATAAACCATATGTGGTTGCCAGAGCTTGACCACCTAGACGTTGAATCTAGACGTTGGCGGTTTCATGTGGCTCTGTGTATCTGTGCACCATGAAAATGCCTTCATGAGGGGCTGGGACATGCTGGACACATGCTTGTGTCCTCCCCGCGGGCCCTCCGTGTCGGAGGGCTTCCTGTCCTCCTGGACTGTAGTGGGTGGGATGTGGGTTCTGAAGTTCCCGCCTTGGGATGCAGGGGAGCATTGAAATCGTGACTCCCCAGAAGGCCCCGTCTGCACTGAAGAGGGTCATTATTCCACATTCGGGGCTGGGGGGCACGGGGAGCGGCCCTGCAGGGGTGCGGCCACGGGTGCTGCCGCAGCTGCTCCCGTAGGACCAAGCAGCATCATTTCACATGTGTCATGTGCTGACAGGCGCGTCCCAGACCGTTTTGGGGAACAAATGTGTGTGTGCTTCGTGGAGTCCAAGCACACCTTGTGCCCGTGGGTCTAACACTTGTGTCTCCACTGGCCGTGTTGTTAGGAAGCGGTGTAGCCTGTGACTGAGAGCCCAGGCCCTGGAGTCCGGCTGGCCAGGCTTGAGGCCCGGGTCTGCGTCTCGCCTGCTGTGTGCCCTCAGACAAATCACTTCACCTCTCTGTGCCTCAGCTCTCTCATCTGTACCAGTGTCCACCTCACTGACTCTGTGAGATCCTGATAAGACACCCTGTATAAGCTGTCTAGTGCCCTGCCTGGCACAGAGCAAGTGATCTTTGTGGAGGAGCTGTTAATGTTTACTTAAAATACTGCTTATTGAAAATTAACATTAGCTATTATTAATACTTACGGCCTGATTAATGGAACAGTGCCCTGGGGGAAATAAAGGTGACCAGAATTTCTCAGGGCCTGTGCATTAGAGATTCAGACAGCTCTGCCCAGTGTGCTGTGTTGATGTTGGGTAGCTCACTTAACCTCTCTGAGCCTCCTTCCTCTGTAAGATGTGGGTAGGAAGTAGGGAAAGAGATTTATGAATTGGGTCATGAGGATGCAGTCAGATGCCTCCTCTGGAAGGGCCTTACCCCAGTACCTGGTGTGCCCTAGGGACGGCCACCGTGAGCTTGTGGTTCCACTCTGTGAGCCCTTGGTGTCACAGTCTGCCATCTCCACTAGAGCCGTGGCCGTTCGTGCAAAGAGGTACCCACGGGGCTCTTACCTGATGTGCTTGGCCCTGGAAATGTTTGCATCCCAAGAACAGGAATGCACTTTTGAAAGTATTTAATTTGGGGGTAAATGAATTCTTGATGAGCAAGAGGTGGGCCTTTAAACCAAAAAGCCAGTTGCTTCAGAAGGGTTCTCTCCGTCACTCCTAGGCCCCATGGCTGTGGACCGCAGGACCCCTCAGCCCCGGGGCCTTGCAGCAAGCCTTCCTGAGTGGCCTCCGCATCGCTGCTTACTGAGCGGGTGGCACAGTGCGGTTGCCATGGTAGCAGCAGGATGTGGTTCCTATGGTGATGGTCGGCTGCGGCAGGAAGGCGGCAGAGGGTTCAGTTATCTGGCGGCTCCACGTTCGCCGCCCCCTGAGCAGCACAAGACGAGCTGCCCCCACGGTCGCCGCTCTCCGTAAACCCACCGTGACTGCTGAGGTTGCTGCCTCCCCGAAATGCCGCTGCTGCTTCTGGGAAGGGCAGGGCTGTGCAGGGGCATTTCTCCTTCTGCTCCCCGAAAATGAGGGGTCTGAGTGTCTCCAGGGGCACGTCAGCCAGGCCGGGGACTGAATCCAGCATCAGGGTCTGTGGGGGCTTCTCCAAAAAGCCCTTCTCCCTGGCTCCCGTGGAGGGAACTCCAGTCCCATCCAGGCCACCTTTGTTTGCAGGCAGGTATGGGATGCTGGACTCCCAAGAGAAACCAAGCGGTGTTTTAAAACTCTTGTCATACCTTGCATTCACATTCTAAGAATGGCCACAGTTTGGGGGGGTCACTTTGATTTTCGAGCATGTGACGTTTTTCTTCATTTGGGGGTCGATGAGATCAGAGGGAGGAAAAAAGTCTCCTGAATGTTTCCTTTCCTTCCAGGCGTTCCAAATCCGACAGAATTTCCCCTAGAGAGGAGGGTATGTGATACAGCGAGACGTAGCATGCAGACTGTTGTTTCTTTTTTATCTAGAAAACGGGGGAGGGAAAGTGTGTAAGCAGGATTCAAGGGGCACTGTTAACAATTGAAGAGTAAATCTGAAATTTAGGAGCCGAGTGTGGGTGGACCTGGGGGCTGCCTGCGGGTGTCAGTGTTGGGCAACGCCCAACATTTACACTTGATAAGGCTTCCCAAGAGAGCCGAAATGTCAAGTGTCTCTGCCTCTTGCTGAAATCCTGTCAACCTAGTGCGGCAACACCATTCACTCGTGTGGGTCTGGTGCGCCGATTGGTGATCAGTGATGTCACTGGGTTTCCTGGCGTGCGATTGGTGGATTGGACCCGCGGGCAGAGCCAGATGCCAGGGGGCTCTGCCTGGATTGAAACAGGAGGGAAGGCTGGTTCTTTGGACAGTTAGTGCCGGGGCTTCCCCTCCAGGACACCAGGCCTCCTTGAGGGCCTGTCCTAGGGAAGCAGGTCAGTGGCCTGCCCCCCCCCCCCCCCCCCCCGCATACACGCAGAGGTGGAGGGGCGCCTTCTAGCAGAGGTGTGTGGCACCAGGACTCCGGATTCTCTGGGGGGAGGAACTCCATTTAGTGACGACTCGGAGCACACACTGCAGGCCCCGAGAGGCTTTTCCTTTTTGAAGTCGGATTTTGAGAATTTAAAAAAATGCACAATTTAGGATATATGTGCACACGCACGCGCGCACGCACACACACACACACACACATACACACACACAATCACCAGTAGAATTTGTTACCTGACAGATGTCAAAGTGACTTCCAGGTCCGGAAACACAAATAGAAAGCAAGAAAGACTAATATCAAAAAACACATTTCTACCGCCCAGAACTGACCACTGTCAATATTTTATTCTCTTCGCTTTGTCCTTTTTAAGTAAAGGAATAAACTCTTACCAGAGAAGCTATAATTACTCTGATATTCGCCTCTAGTTCACCACCTGCCTCCAGGTTCCCTTCATCATAAATTTGATGTGGATCTTTCCATTAGATTTAAACACTTTCACACACACTCACGTGTACACACACACACACCACACGCTCATGCACACACGTGTACCATAAACAGTGTGTGGCATTGCTTCGAGTGTGTTTTTAAACTGTGTTTACAACCTGGCTGCTGGGCGTCGTCAGTCTCTGCGTCCGAGCTCTGCTCTGTTCATTTGTGTGGGCCCAGCCCGTTCTCCTCACCGCTGCAGTATCTACCCTCTCATCCCCCCTCTCCGCAGCTGCCGTTGGGGCAGGTTCACCCTGTCTTGTACACAAGCGGGGCCCCCGGAGCCCACGGTCCCTCGGCTGCATGGGAGGCTTTGTAACCCCCCCACCGCATCCCCATGTTGGTGGGACTCCAAAGGCAGGGCGTCCCCGCAGGCACCTTGAGCCTGCCTGGTCCCCCGCCAAGCAGCTGACTAATCAGTCTGTCGAACCAGGTTCCCGAGTCACCCAGCCCAGCCGTGTTTGCCTGATTTAGGTCACTGCCAACCCCTCCTCTCCGCAAAGTGCACCACGGCCTAGAACGCCGTCTGAAAAGGAGACACGCCGACAGCATTGTTGTTCCGGGAGCGTGGTCGGTGCCCGTTTCCCCCACCGCCCTCAGCGCCTGGCAAGGCTGAGCACCCCACGTCCCTGTCGAGTCACCCTGAGCTTGTGCCCAGCCGCCGCCTCTTCGCCCCGGGAGCGGGGACGTGAGGCTGACCTCATCCCTCGGCTCCCTCACAGCGTCGGGGCCTCTCGAACCAAAAGTGAACCCCTCGCACGCTGGCAGAAACTCACCGCTCCCGGTTCCTGAGTCATCTGTGTTTTCGTGAGGTGTGTGTGTGAGTGTGTGTGTGTGCACATGTGACAGCGTGCGGGCGCCCATCCACCGGGGCGCGTTCTTTTCCCATCAGCTGTGGCTCCCTCTGGCCCCATCCCCGTCCGCGGCCCGCAGAGAACACCGACCTGTGACGTGCTGGGGGTGTCCCACCATCCACGTGGAGACCTGCAGCACTGGGCCTGTCAGTGCCACCGTCCCTTGCTCGTAAGGGGAGCCCTTTTGGGGCTCAGACCAAGCGTGGTCCTTCCACTTGTCAGCAGCATGTGTGGCGCCTGCAGCTGCCCGGCTCTGGGGACGGGGCAGCGTGTGGTGTCATGTACCTGGGGCTGCCATGCTGGGGCCCGCGGCA
The DNA here is from genome assembly GCF_002288905.1 of Enhydra lutris kenyoni. Taxonomy (NCBI): domain Eukaryota; kingdom Metazoa; phylum Chordata; class Mammalia; order Carnivora; family Mustelidae; genus Enhydra; species Enhydra lutris. Next base: position 16,190,681 of record NW_019154114.1, read on the forward strand.
TGGTGGGACAGACTGTCCAAGGGACAGGCACATGCACACACTCGACATGGGGTTCCTCCGGCGGCCTGGCCTGCTGGCCCCAGCCAGGTGGGTGACTTCAGCACCGTTACCTGAGTCATCTGTGGGCTGTCGTCACAGGGCCACCGTGATGTGGGGTAATTAGCCCAGTGGGAGGACATGCTTGTCCCTGTCCTGGGCAGGTGACCATGCTCTTTTACAGAGGTGGAAACTGAGGCCAGAGAGGCGGAGTGACCTGCACGTGGTGGCACAGCAGCTCACGAGCCCAGGTCCATGTGGTAGGCTAGCCCGGCGCGGAGTGACCAGGAGGCTGCCCCCCGCCACAGGGGAGGCCGTTTTTAACAGTGACAGCCCTTCTGTCTTCCGCAGGGACCGTTTTTATTTCACTTTCTGTCGGTCACACGTACCTAACATGAAGTTGACCGTTCTGGCTGTTTTTAAGTGTAGAGTTCTGCGGCATTGAGGACATTCCCACTGTCCTTCCCCCAACTTCCTCATCTTCCCCGGCTGGAGCGCTGTCCCCGTTCAGTGCTGCCTTCACGTTCCCTGTCCCCGAGCCCCTGCAGCCGCCCTTCTCCCTTCTGTCCCTAGGAATCTGCTCCTCGGGGTACTTTACGTAAGTGGAATCATAGAGTGTCTGAATTTTTGTGGCTGGCTGGCTTCGTGTAGCACGGTATCCTCAAGGGTCATTCCCACCGTAACACACGCCAGAATTTCTCTGCTTTCTAGGTCTGAATAATATCCCTGTGTGTGTGTGTGAGAGTGTGTGTACACTCTACGTTTTGTACCTCTGTCCATCTGGTGGAAGACATTTGGGTTGTTTGCACCTCCTAGCTGATGTGATTAGTGCTGTTGTGCACACTGGGGGTCAGGATCTCTGTGAATCCCTGCTCTCACTTCGTCCCGGTCTGTGTGCAGGTGCAGTGAGCATGTTATCATTAGGAATTAAACAAAGGAAAGGGAAGGAAAGCTCTTAACTTCTAGGAGTCCTCATCCCCAGGGCCATGGGTGGAATGCAGGGAATCTGGGAACTTGGATATGGGAAAGATGGTACTTTATGGTCACTAACCTGTCCCTTGAATGTCCCACTGCCTTTGGTGAGGACCGTATGTGGTGCTGCAGCCCTACTTGTCAGCAGCCCGTGTGCCGCGGCCACCAGCAGAGATCATGGGTCTCTTTTCATGTCCTGTTCCCGCTGTTATGGGAATCTCTGAGTATCCTCACATTCGTCACCTTTCCAAAGTGACGGTGGTTGTCACACCTACGGTAAATCTTGTTATTTAATGCAGTAAAGAAGTCATCTTTTGCCCTATCATACATTTTAAGAAATATTTTGATAATTGTATTTCAGCGTTACGAGTTTCCTTTGCAAGCCTATGAATTTATTTTACGCATTTAAAAAGCTGACTCTAGGGGCTCCTGGCTGGCTCGGTTGGTGGAGCGTGCGACTCTCTCAGGGTTCTGAGTCAGAGACCCGTGTTGGGTGGAGAGATTACTTTAAAAAAAAAAAAAAAAGCTTGCTTTAAGAAAGGATCCTGATTCCCCACCACCCAAGGGCTCCAAGACACACAAAAGGTCCAGAAGACCGTGCCATCCTGACCCCACGCACAAGGGCACACGGGCTCCCTCATCTCCTCGGGGTGCACCTGGAAGACCCACGGCGCAGAACTGGCAGGGCAGGGTTGCATCGTTGCTTCCTGGCTGCTCTGTAGGGGAGAGGCAGAGTTTCTCTGGGGGGTGGTCGAGTGTCTGGGGTCTTCCAGACACTCGAAGTAAGGGAAAGTAAGAGAAGTAAGAGAAAGTAAGAGAAATTCTACCTCATAATTATTGGAGTCTTCTCTGTTTCTGGGATGGCCGTGGACCGGTCTCGAGTCTGTCTGGACTCCCGGGAGTGAGCACCTGGGGCTTTGAGCTTTGCCCTTCAGGAGCTGGTGGGAGCGGCACGCAGGGTGGCGGTGTGATTCAAACACGCGGCCGGACCGCCGGGGACCCGAAGGAGAGTGGGCCTCCTTGTGTTCGCCCACCGCGGGACATCTCCACTCTCCAGCTGGTCGGCCCACAGTGGGGCAGGCGTGGGGGCTGCTGGGGAGCTGCATGATAGGGAAGGTAGGTTTGGAGTGACCCCGGCTTGGCAAAGTCCCTTGCTGGGGGAGGCCTGGGTAAGTGGTTCAAGCCGCTTCGGCTTTACGGCCTGCATGTCAGAATATCACTTCTCATCAGCAAGGGTAACCGTAAGGCCCGTTAGATGCCCAGGGAAGGACAGACGTCTGAAAAAGCAAGAAGAGCAAACTGTTCACTGTAGAATCTGGGTGACGAGTGGGTGGGTTCCCCTGTGAGCGCCTTTCAACCATCTTATTTACCGGGGTGCCCGACCAATCTGAAGAGGCCAGTGAGTCCTCACAGCTTGTGGATGAACCTTCAACCCAGACCATCACCTCTAACATGGCCTGTGTCCCGGGAGCCCCCCTTGGGCCTGTCTCGACCTAACTTTCCTGACCACTGGGTGGCTGTGGTTGGCTTTTCTTACATTTCAGCTCACGGCATGGATTCCTTCCTGTCTGGCTTCTCTGGTGTGATGCTGCGTTGGTGAGATCCGTCCATAGTTTGCTTGTAACTGGAAGTTATTCTTCCGGCTGGGTACGAGTCTGTTTTAAGAACGTGCTTCTCCGTTGATGGCGGGCATCCCGATTGCCTCCATTCTTTGGTTTCTATGATTAATACTGCTCGGAGCCCTCTCGCGTACTCTTGGCAACGTGTGCATGGAATTCTGCTGGTTTATTGTTGGGAGTGAATTGGTGATCGCAGTTTGTACACACTCAGGTTCTTTTGATGGTGCCAGAGGTTTTCCAAAGTGGTTGTACTTTCTTCCTCTCCTGGAAGCACGAGATGGGATTTCCGGCTGCCTCACATTCATGCTACTCTCTGTTACTCTCAGTTTTTAAAAATGTAGTCATTTTGGTGGGACCATAGCTTTATTCGACTTTTCTTTAGGCTTGCAAACAAAATTATAAAATAATAAAATGATACAATTTTTAGGGAAAAAAATGTGTTTCACACTCTTACAACAACTTTATAGAAAAATGGTATTTGTAAGGAGAATGATGGAAATTGGCACCAGGAGTGAATACACATCTCTTGACTCTGACGGTTCCGAGGCTGGCCCTACATCCTGTGACCCCGTGGCTCCCGCCTCCACCACAGGCCCCGTGCTGGTGAGTCCTGGATAAAGTTTCAGAAAGCCCGATGTGGACATCCCCCTGCGTGTGGGAGGTCGGGCTGCCTTGAAGCTGATGAGCTCCTGCGTCGAGATGCTGGGACATGGAGGTGGGGCTCAGGCCAGGAGGAGGTCCAGCCTCGTACCTCTGGCTTGTTCTCCGAGACGTGCCTTTGAGTCAGCGTGGGAGATTAAAATAGCTCATTGACTTTTTGCTAACTCTGGTTGACGGTATCCCTCTTCTTAGAACCCTCCTGGTGACTGCTCACTAGGGCTTCCCTCTCTGATCTGCTGCAGACGATGTTCCTGTCTGGAGCTTCTGTCTGTCGGCCCCAGCCTAGCTGAGCTCTCCGGACATGGTGGTGGCCTTTGTCCGTCCCTCTCTCCCTCTCTCTCTCCCTCCATCTTTGCTTTTACTCAACGGATATTTAGTGTCCCTTGAACTCTTGTGCCGGGCACTCGCTCATTGGCTCTCCGTTCCTCTCCTTTCCTTCCGTCCGTCCGCTCATCCAGCCATCCATCCATGCACCCACCCAGCCCTTGATGAGCACTGGAAGTCAGGCTGTGGGCCAGGCACACATGAATGAGCTGTGGTCTTGGACTCTGAGATCCTCCCAAGTGCCTGCTCTTGGAGAAGACACATGCGGAAATGGATGCTCGTCATACAGCGTGATGGGTATCATGGGAATGAGTAAGGGGGGAAATGAGGGGTATCTAGGCCACATTAATTAGGAGGATCGGGAAAGGCTTCTTAAGGACGTTTAGGGGCGGACCGCATGAGGGAGGATAATGGGGAGGAGTGGATACCTGGCTTCCCTGAGGGCTCTGGAGAGGTCAGCAGGACAGTTGGGGGCGGGGGGGGGACATGCAGCCTTCCAAGGAGCGTGGGCCGTGCGGCTCTGGAGCCCTAGAATGGCTTTCCTAGTGTGGCAGACAGACGGAAGCCTCCCCAGAGACGTCTGGGTCCTTGTCCCCAGAACCTGCGAGTACATGGCTGGATAGGACGAGGGACTCTGCAGGTGGCTCTGAGTTCAGCATCTTGAGATGAGGGGTTGCCGTGGGCTACCCAGGTGGGGTCCCTGTAGTCACAGGGTTCTGCAGAAGAGAAGGACTTGGGAGCACCGGTGCAGAGAGCGGGAGCCGTGTGCCTTGAAGTTGAATGGGGGCCACAACACAAGGAATAAGGACACTTCTGGAAGCTGGAAAAGGCCTGGAAACAGATCCACCCCTGGGGCCTCCCGATGGAGCACAGCCCTACCCACACCTTGGTTTTGGCCCTGTGAGACCCAGTTTGGACTTCGGACCCCCAGGGCTGTAAAGGAATAAATGTGTGTCCTTTATGGCACCCTCAGAGCCCACGGCATGGGTTGAGTGTGGGGTCCTCTGAAAACCTGTGTTCTAGGGTTGGGATTAAGGGCGGAGTGCGTGTGAGACCTTGGGGCCAGGGCTGGCTGGAACGTCACCGTTACCCGAAAACCTTCTTAGAGAGGTCCTCCTCCAGTTAGGCAGCCAGAAAATGATTTTCTTCATAGGGAAGTGGTTGTTACCATTCAGTCCAGGGCAACATTAATCTCGTTTAGGTTCAGGGAGCCTCTCCCGTCCCGATCCAGCTCCCCGTGTGTTATAACGTTTGAACCTTCTTACTAGGGTTTCCTGATCTTCCCAGGCACACAGGATGTGAAGAGAGCCCCACTTTGGGGAGGGGGAGGATCCCCGCCAAAGTGGGGGATCCCTGCAAGCCCTTGATGGATTTCCCGTTATTCATTCCTCCCGTCTGTTGGGTGGGAAGGTGGGGTGTTTAGTGAGTATCACTGTAACCTGTACTTTCCTGAAGTCAAACAGATTTCTCTCGGTGGGAGTACTCCTCCTTTGTGGGATCCGTGCAGCCTGCCTGACTCAGCGGCTGCACCAGCCCTCTGCCGCTCACAGTCCTGACAAGTCCCTTGACTCTCCTGCCTCTCGCTCACAAAGCCTGCTTGGTATTCAACTCCCCTCCCGCCGCTGAAGCAGAGCCTCGCCTCGCCCGCCCCCCTCCCACTCTCTCCCCTCGCCACCTCCCGACACTTCTGTGTCACTGGGAGTGGAAATCATCAGCAGCGCATGGAGCCTCGAGCCTCCTCCAGAACACCACGGAGGGCGGCGTCTCCGCGCGGTGCGTGCCGGCGCCGTGCTCTCTTACATAGATTATCTTCTTTGATCATTACATCCTCTGCCTTAACAGTTTTTCTTCTCCTGACATCCCGGGGTTGATCATTGGAGAAGCGGAACCCAGCACCCAGCACATTCACCCCCTCACTGCTGCTTCTCTGCTGCTGCCATCGGCTCGTTCTTTCTGTCTGTTTGCTTCTACATTCTGTTTATTTATTTGAGAGAGAGAGTGTGAGCATGAGCCACGGGGAGGAGGGCAGAGGGAGAAGGAGAAGCAGACTTCCCAGGGAGTAGGGACCTCGATGCCTGAAATGGGCCTTGATCCCAGACATCATGACCCGAGCGGAAGGCAGTCGCTTAACCAACTGAGCCACCCAGGCGCCCCGCCATTAGCTTGCTCTGATACTGTCTCGGACGGCTGCTGCTGGGGGTCGAATTGTGCCCCCCAAAAGATACATTTCAGTCCTAACCTCCAGGACCTGGGAATGTGACCTTCCTTGGACTGGGACCTTTGCACATGTCATCAGTGTAATCCAGTCTGACCTTTGCTTCGAGAACTGGGTTCACTGGGTTCAAGATCATTCCCTTTGCTTCCCAAGTTAACTGATTTCAAGAGGTCAAACTGTGTGTTGTGGCTTTTCCCAGACTGGCTGATTCAAACCACTGTCGGAGCCAGAAAAGGGGGAAAAAAGATTATTGACTAAGAAACATTCATTTCTGTTGCAAATGACTCGTTGGGGCTGGTTGTTGATTATCTCAACTCTGTTGCCATTTGTATTTAGAAATGGCTCATAAGTTTGCTTACGTGGGTCTGGTTTGTCCTCCAAAATGAAGCGACTGTGCGGCAAACAGCCCCAGAGCCATACGGTGGCCCGATAGCTTCCATCTCCCGGAGCTCTGACCGCCCTCTGTGGAGCTGGGGGCCCTGCCTCTGTGATCGGTAGTTTGCTCAGGAGCTGGGTGAGCTCCGTGTGGCGGACGGGGAGACTGAGGTGGGGGATAGCCGAGGAAGTCAGACACCCGAGGCCACAGAGCTCACCTGTGTGCGAGCTGGCTTTCCCACTGCTTCTTCAGACCCAAGACTCTTTCCTGCCCTGCTCGTCTTTGTGCTCGCTGCTCACAAGTTCCTAATCAGATGGCGGAGAAAAACAAATACAGCCATTCCCACTGGGATGCGTGTTTGATAGACGTGCGTGTGTGTGCACGCGTGCGTACACGTGCTTGGGCGGAAGGTCAGTGCGTATGTGTCATTGTCTTCAAGAACACTGACCATCGCTAATGTTGAAAAATTTCCTAAACCACCTTTCCTGCCAGGCCAATAAATTGAGCTCCTCAGGTAAATCACCTGGCTTATCTCCAGTCTGTTTAAGAACCTTTTAAGTCCTACAAATACCTCTGCACCTCTGCCCTCCCCAGGGGCCGGGGCTGTCTGCCCTCAGACGCGTCCTGCAGCCAGGACTCAGCTTGTCCTGTGGCTGAGTCAGGAGAAGCTTCCGTGGGCCCAGGGGAAAGTGGGAGGTGAAGCTGGGGGGACTCGGTGCCATGCAGAGAAGGACCCACCCCCCGCCTTTTCTCGACCAGCCCCCCGAAGGACAGAGGCGTGGCGCCAGTGTGAGTCTGTGCCCTTTTCCCAGAGTGTGGTTGATGCCCGGCTGATCTCTCAATGATTAACCGTGCAACCTTGGGCACACCGTGTCGTCTCCTGGGCCACCTGCAAAGGCTGCGTGGCCTCCTGGGAGTTCAGCTCACAGATTGCACACGACACGCCCTGCAGTGCACCTGGAGGCCTTTGCCCTGGCCGGACCCCCTGCCCAGACGTCCACGCTGCCTGCTTTGTGCTCCTGTGTCATCTGTACTCGAAAGTCCCTAATAGGGTTTCTTTGGCTGTCCCACCAACGATGGTGACCCTCCCCCTGGCATTTTATTTTCTCATCCTCTGCCTTATTTTTTCTTCTGAGCATTTACCAGAATCCAACAGATGATATATGTCTTATTTCTTTGGTTTATTGTCTCCATTGTCTCCTCCTGTTAGGAAGGCAGGGATCTCTGTTTCCTGGGCTGCCCGCTCCTGTTCTCCCCAGCATTTGGAACGGGGCCTGGTCTCTGCACTTGCTCTCTCCTCGCTGAGTGAGCTTCCCGGATGAGTGAGTGAGCAGGCTTGGCTTCGGAGGGCTCTGCTCCTCAGAGAATGACAAGACGGTAACCCTCACGAGCTGGTCGGTACGCACCGAGCGAGAGCTCCTGGTACTGCTGGCATGATTGTTACGTGCCTCGTCTGCCATTCAGGGGCCTCGGATCGTCCCCCAGCACGTGAGCAGGGGCTGAGTCCATAAGCAGAGAAACTCCAGTCCGAGGAGGCAGCAGGTAGACCCTCTTCATCCCACCCCTGCCCGTGCCCCGTGTGCATCCCCACACGGGGAAGGAAGAGCCCGGGCACTGGTGTTTTCTTTTTCCTGCTGTCTGATTCCAGGCAGGGTGGGAGAGGGGTGCTGTGGGGGCCCTCCTCCCAGCTCCGCGGCCACCCCCATGTGGGTCCACGTCTCCGCCAAGCTGGGGCCGGGGCCGGGGCCTCGTCCCTGTCTTCCTGCACCCGGGCACGTCCCGGGCAGCCTGCGGTCGGGCCGCGTCTCAGGGCCAGGACTTTCAGGAATGTTCCCTCTTGACCACACAAGCGAGGCCACACATGCCCGATTGTGGTGAACTCTGAACTCTTTGAAGGAGCGTGAGCCTTGCACGGCGCCCTCAGTCAGGCTTTGTTGCCTTAAATCTCACCCACTCCCCTCGCTCGAGGGGCTCGTTAACTGTTCGCACTTCTGTTGCTCATTGTTCAGAATCTTTGTGTTTTGTCTTTTAACTGGGGTATGTGTCTTTTTTTAAAGTTGTTGGTAAGGATTTCATTTCTGAGATTAAAAAAATCGTTCATCCTTTTTCAAATCCCATGTCGTGAACCCGCGTCGTCTTTTCTCAGCCTCAGTTTTCCGTGGGGTCTCTCTCTGACATACAGAAGTTTTACGTTTTCCCGTGGTCAGATCTGAGCATCTTAATTAGTCGCTTCTTAATGAAATGTCTTAGTTAGTGGTTTAAGAAATTCTTCCAAATTTCAAGACTGGGCAAACATTCCCCACTGGGTTTTTGTTTGTTTGTTTTAAACACGTAACTGTAGAATTAGTGTAGAATTAATTTTTGGTGGAAAGTATGAGACAAGGCCTAATGCTATTCTTTCCCTCCAAGTAGCTAGCAAAATTATCTAGTAGGATTCACTGAATAATCCCTTTTCCTGTCACTTTAAAATATCACAATTATCATGTACCAGAACTTCCAAGTGCGTGCTGAAGTCTCTCCCAGGCTTTTCATTACCCATCACCGTACTGTTTAAGTTTTCTAGACTCACGGTGTTTGGAAGGCAAACGCCTTCATTCTATAGATGGAGGAACAGAGGCACAGAGAGGTCAAGCCTCTGCCCAGTCACACAGCTTGCTGGGGGCTCCAGATCTCGAATGCATATAATTTCCAGCGTATTTGATCGTCTCATAGGTGATGTCTCCACGTTCCTGTCTGTGCTTTTGATGTCATGTTTGCTCATGGCCTATCCCTGGGGTGCGTTTTTTCTTTTTAAGCAGCCGTGGTAAGTTCTCTTTCTGTCTAGGTGGAACTTGTCAAGAAGGATGAGATGAGAGGGGCATCTGGGTGGCATAGTCGGCTAAGCCTCTGACTTGGTTTCCGCTCAGGGCACGATGCCAGGGCCGTGGCATCGAGCCCCGTGTCGGGCTCCACACTCAGCAGGGAGTCTGCTTGGAACTCTTCCTCCCCCTCTGCCCTCCCCCCTGCCTGTGCGCGTGCACATGTGATCTCTTTCTAAAATAAATAAATAAAAATTTAAAAAATAAAAAAGGAATGAGATAAGATATGTGAATTTGGTAGTACTATGCCTGGCACATAAAAGCTTTGAATCTGTTAATAATAATTACTATTATTTGCCAATGTTATTGACTTTCTGTAAGGTGTGTCCTCACTTTGTACCTTTCACCTTTGGGCAGAATTCATAGTAAATATACTGTAGTCACATGTCCTTGAATTTTCCGGATATTCCTGATGGCAAATATTTGACTCTGTTACCTGCCCCTCCCTCCACCGAATAAATTACTGGGATAGCCCCACGTTCTAAAAGGGCCGACACGTTTTTACAGTAAGGAAAAGTTATACACTTGAATATTCCTGTGAGCTAAAAGGATTCCAGGCCAGTTTGTGTGTCTTGGGCTCCTGGAAAAAATTGTCCACTCAAGATTTCAAGGAAAGAGTGCCCTGGATCTCTCTCTGGGGAGTTATGTCACCCAAGGGCCCAGAGAACCTCAGTGATGCGGGACCCCAAGTCTGCCATGTCCTATGCGTGCCCTCACGTGTGCCCCTCTTGTCTGCAGTGTGGGCTCCTGGGCAGAGAGCAGCCCCACCCCAACGACTGCAAAGCAGGCCCATCAATGTAAAGATGAGTTTCCCTGTAGAAACTTGGAAATGACTTAACTGTTAATCACTTTAGAATGACACAAGGAAAGATGTAGTCCCAGTGGAAGCTAGTAATTGGCTCCTTGAATCCATCTGGAGGGAGAGGACCGTGGGTGCGTAGAATTGCCCCCCATCTGTGCTGTTGGAGTCGGACTTCACCCTCTTGTCATGCACATGTGGGCACGGGGAGGGGGTGGGGGTGAGCCCAGGTTACGTCCATGTGAACCGTCAGGTTGAAAGCATCCTTCTTCGTGCTCTGAAGGGACCCATGTGTGGTGGTTCCTTGAATTGGAAATAGGTGGTCTTGCTTGGAGTCAAGAGTGAGCTTTAGGCTAAAGGGAAAGGTGTCATGTTACCTGAGAGCAGGGTCCATCCCAAGTGCCATTGCTGGGCTTTCCCATCACCTGAGGACCAAGATGGGAAGAACAAGGATAAACGGTGGTGGCCCCTGTCCTCAGGACTGTACATATGGACTGAGGGGTTAGGACACACTCAGGAGACAAAGCAAGGCAAGGGAGCAAGTGTAATTAGGACAGCAGATGCGTTTCATTGGGTTCGGACTGCCTGGAGACTCGTGTTGAGAAGGATTCTGAGGCCGGATTTGAGCTCAGCAGGAAAGACCTGAAGTCTCTTTCCACGAGGAGGTGGCAGGGTGTCCCAGAGATAAAGGCCTCTACAGAAATGCAAACTGGGGGTCCAAAAGACCCTTTGCAGAGGGGAGGAGGGAGACCGTGAAGCACAGGTTCGAGTTCTTTATTTTCATTCAGTTTTATGGTAAGAAATAGGAATGTCAAATATTTATAATGTAGAAAACCAGAAAATCATCAGGAATTCTGCTCTCTAGAACAATCATTGCTGTTTTCTGTGGCCGCTTTTCCTACTTGTTGTGTAGATCCTGGCATGTTTTTTCCAAATACCTAAAATCTTGTGTCCTCTTTCCTCTACTCACAGGTATTGCTACTTGTTCATTTTTCAATGCCTTACGGCAAGATTTTGAAAAATGTAAGCCCAAGGGTACAACGTGGTGTCTTTCTCACCAGTCATTAACTCTGGGGCATTATCCATCGACCTTCAGAAGTAGAATAGTCACTTATAGTCCTTTTTTTTTCTTTGTCATTTGCGGTAAAATACATAGAACACAAAATCTATCATCTTAACCATTTTTAAGTGCCTGTTTCAGTCGTGTTAAGTATATTCAAACTGTAGCGTGACTGATCTCTAACTTTATGTGGCGGGTTGGTCTTGAGTGAAGTTGGGAACCACCCCCACCCCGATGGGCACCTAGTTCCTGACCTTTAGATGAGGTGGGTAGAACATAGGGCAGGCAGCGAAGGGGGAGAGACAGCATGAGCAGAGTGACCTTTGCAGTAGGCTGATTTCCTCCCTGGTACCTCCCATTTTACAGATGATGATGCTGAGGTACAGACTGTCCTTGCTTTTGGTGGGGGGTGGGGGAGGTAAATGTTCCGGAAACATAAATCTGGAAAGGTGTGCAGTGACTTACATGAACAAGCAGCTTGCCGAAGACCTTGGGGCCAGTCGGGGGCAGACCCGGGAGGCAGACTTGGGTCAGCCCCATCTGCTGCACCGCCCTGCTGTTCGTGCGGTCTGGGGGGATCCCGGGAATACAGTTGGACAGAAGTGGCCAGATGAGGGGTTTCTTGAATGTTCAGCAGAGGAATTAGACACAGGTGTCCAGGGGCAGCTTATGTTGAACAGCGAAGGGACAGCGAGACACCTGTCTCTCACCTGTGCCGGGAGAGATGCCAGTGGCAAAGGCCAGCCGAAGGAGTGACTGAGGAGTGTCCGAGGGAGAAGCAAAACACGGGGTGCAGGGTCTCGGGCAAGCGGGGTATAGGCTGAGTGTGGGAGTCCGGGGGCCGGGGAGAGGCCAGTGTTCGGGACACAACAGTCCCGTAATAACTGACATTTGCCTGGGCTTGCCCCATCCTGGCATCTTATTGTGCCCCTGCCACAAGCCTGTGAGGGAAGTAGTGCCGTTGTACCCGTTTTCAGTTGGGAGGACCACGGGTGAGATGCCTGCCCCAGATGAGGTATCCCGTGAGGAGAGTTGGGACTGCGATGATGTTGTTATCAGAACGTCACCCACAGCCACCACACCCCGGCCTGCCCACAGACGCTCGGAAAGCAAGGATACCCAGGAAAGAGGGAGCCAGCAGCGGGGTCTCCCACTTACAGGAGGAAGATTCCATATCTGACGACAAGGGCTTTGCTGGAACACTGGGAACACGGTCCACACCCGTTCGCCCACCATGAGCGAGTGCGCTGGTGATTAGCTGGACGGAGTCTTCTCGGTGGCTTTCCTTAGAGCTGGCTGGGAGCTCCGCAGTCTTACTTCATCCGCGGAGTAAGCTGATATCTGCAATTTAAGAAGAGCCTGGTTTTGGTAGGAAGTTGATTCAATTACTAGTTGTGTAAGATTTTCTTGGTCTGGTCTTGATCCTGTGGATTTCTCTTGGCTTCAGTAATTTCTGGGCGGTGATCTGTCCCCTGCCGTTTAAGCCAAGTCACACTGACATTCAGAGCACCCAGAAGAAGGTGTTGGAGTAGCTTGTTCCAAGACGAGAAAGAGAGAGTCAAGGTGGAAGTAGCACATTGACAACCTTTAGGACCTCGGGCAGCAATAGGATTATGTGATGTATTTTACTGTTACTATTTTTTTTTTTTTGCCCCAGGCAGGTTGTCTCCTTCTAAGATCATTCATGCCCTCCGTACCCAGCGGAAATTGTGTTCATTCTGAATTAAAATAAAAGTACTGGTGTTCATCCGTTTGGGGAAACGGCATCTGTTACAGCTGATACGATCAGTGTGTTTACAAGTTCACCGTGGGTCAGAACAGCAGCATTTATAGTCACGCACACAGGACACTCAACTAGATAACGCAGAGGAAAGAGCCCACGCCGACGGGGCCGAGTGCGGGGATTCTGCAGCTCCTGGCCTGCCTGCCACGCGGGGAGATCCCTTTGTGTCGCAGGGTCTTACAGCAAAGCGGGCGGTGCGGCCACCTGGGAGAAAGGAGCGCTGGCAGCACGGACTTTCCAAGCAGGCGTCTTGGTGGCACAGAAGAACAACTTGGGAATGTTTCCATGAGCCCGGCATTCCGAGGGCTTGTGTGGCGTGTTGGAAGGGCTCTCCCTGGGGCACCCCTGGGGGTAGATAGTGATGGGCAGAGGCAGCTGCCAAGCATCTGGCTACCCCAGGGGCCTGACTCAGATGTTTGCGGGGCCCACGGGGAGGGAGGAAAACGAAGGTCCCGTTGGAAGCACAGGCTGCAAAATCCACGCTTTCAAGTGCAGAGGAACGGCACGTGTACGTGAACTCCACTCTTCCGCCTTCGAGTCCTGTCTGGGCTCCTGTTCCCTTTAGAGAACATTTGGATTCTCTGCCTGGGCTTTGGGGCTGGGTGTGATTCTGTCTGGACCTGCATCTCCCATCTCCCCTGGCTCCATGGGTTTCCTGACCCCGCTGTGGCCCCGGGGTCCGTCTCCTCTGAGTGCTCGCTGTCTAGTCTCCCCTCCCACCTCCGCTCTCACCCTCCCGAGCCACCTCTGTCCTCAGCCTCAGGGTCACTGCCATGGGGGGGTTCATCACCACGGGAGACCTTTTATGGTCCTCTCTGACCTCCCCAACCTGGGAGAGGATAGGTTATTCTCTTTATGGGCTTGATCAGCACGAGCACAATTCACATGAAAGTGACTCATCGGTCGGTGGTTTTGTTTCCCTCTCTGCCACATTTACAGCTCTGTCCCCTGCTCCACACGCCAGGCCAAGTGTACACCAGAATCCACCCCCCGGGGTCTCCTGGGGAGTGAAGGACGCAACAGACATTTGCAGTGAATGGGGAATCAGCAGTGGTCGTCTAGCTGCAGGATAATCTTGCCACCTGGGAAGTTCCCCCCCACCCCCTGCCCCCAGGGCTACTTCAGGGTGAATTTGTCAGACCCAGCATATCTGGTTAAATGGAGAAACAAATCAAGGGCCAAGAGTGGTCAGTTGCTGCGGCAGCGTAGCACGTACAGTGACCTTGGTGTCTGGTCAGAGCCCGCTGGTTTGATGAATCCACCAACTGTTTCTGGTCCTGCCCATTGAAGATCTCCAGCCCACGAATGCTGTGGCCACGCCACTCTCCGCTCAGCACAGCTCAGAGGCAGACAGCCATTCCTTTGAAGCCCGTAAAACGTTTCTTACTTCGCGTGTTATTTTGATTTCTTTTTTTAAGCTGCATACTTATCAGGCTCTGGGCTTGTTTGTTTTATGCGCTGAAGTCTGCTGGCAAATCTTATTGAGGAAAAAGATAAAGCTCAGTTATCTACTTAGTATTATATTCTTCTCGTGAAAAAGGATGCCTTACAGAAAAACAGGACGTTCCCTTCCCTCCACCAGCAATCCCGTTCCTAGCCCACACCCCGTCCTTGCAGCCCCCATACATTTCTGTACATTCTGCTCAAGCGGATCGTTTTATAGGAAGTGTGGAGTATAATTTTATGCAAGGGTTAATCAAAATGTCAGAGGAAGCCTCTTGTACGTATCACCCTGCGGTTTGCCTTGTCACTTAATAAGACTTTGTGGAGAGGTAGAACCCTACGACTCGCGCTAGGTGGACTGACTCCTGTAACTGTAATGGGCAGGAGACCCAGCAGGAGGGCCGGGGTTGCCGGCCGCCTGCCGTCCCCACCCTGGGTGCAGCGCGGGCCGGGGTGTGGGCTGGGACGCGGGCTGGGGCACTGGCTGGGCAGGCGCTCTTCTTCCGGCCACTTGTGTTGTGTGTTACCAAGGGCCCGTTGTGTTTGTTTCCAGACCCAACCACACTGGCTGTAGGTGTTACTATAATTGCACGGTTTCCTTGAAGATGATACAAGCCTGTGCTATACGAGTGGGAAGAGACAGTGGTCGTTCGTTCTTCATGGAAGCCAAATGGAATGCTTAATACAGTCTCAGGAAACCTTGCTGGAAACCAGGAGCTGGGGGACACCTGGGTGGCTCAGTGGGTTAAAGCCTCTGCCTTCGGCTCAGGTCATGATCCCAGGGTCCTGGGATCGAGCCCCATATCAGGCTCTCTGCTCAGCGGGGAGCCTGCTTCCTCCTCTCTCTCTGCCTGCCTCTCTGCCTACTTGTGATCTGTCTGTCAAATGAATAAATAAAATCTTTAAAAATAGAAAAAAAAAAAAAAAAGACACCAGGAGCTGCTGCTGGTGGAGAGGTGGGGAGGCCCTATTCCGACGGCCCCGCGGGTGTCTTCGGGACAGGAATTGCCCAGTGCCAGTGTTAGATGGTGTGGGGTTTGTGCGAGACAGACGGTGGGGACGTCAGAGGTGGAGCCGTCTTCAAGGAAAACGCGCTGAGTCCCGACCACGAAAGATGGAAAGCAAATGCACGTCACATGTTTCCAGGAAAAATAACATATCTGTTTCATTTTGTAATAACGATTGACTTCTGGGTTCATCCCCCAGTCGCTGGTCCTGGTAGCTTGAGACCCACCTTCTTCTGTTCACTTGCTCCCCCGAATTCCATAGAATGGTCATCCCTCCACCTCCACCCCCATCAGCGGGTGCGACAGTCACTTCTCACCTTTCGCTCTTAGACCGGGTGCAGGACTGAACAGCTCCTCTGAGATTCTGGGCATCAGTCGGCTGTGGGTGATGCAGAGATGCTGCATTGCTGGGCGTGGGCTCGCCCTGTGTGGAAGGGAGCTGGCTGTGGGTGAGGCCGAAGCTGAAGCCACGAGGCTGCTCGTTCCGTGGAGGCGGAGCAGGTTTTTACCTGGGAAGCAGGGCTGCGCGGGGGCCGCTCGGAAACGCGCAGGTATTCAGCCGGTGTTTGGCTCTGTGTGTTCAGCAAGTGTTTCTAGAGCCTCGCTGGTGTGCCAGGGGCTGTGAGAGGCAGGAGCATGGCTTGCCTGGTCTTGGGAAGCCGGTGAGACTGTTCTGTATGTGGGAGAATGGAATGCATGAGTGTGGTGCTCTGGCCCTTAGTCCAGGGGGATGCTGTCCGCCTGTCTTGCTGTGTACTTGGGCCCCGTCACAAGATACCACAGACCGGGGGCTTGAACATTGGTTTCTCCCAGTGCTGGGGTTGGAAGACCAAGACCAGGGTGTCAGCCTGGTCGGCTCCTGGTGAGAGCCCTCTTCCCAGCTGGCACACGGCCGCTTTCCCCCATGCCGTGTCCTCCCGTGGCGGAGAGAGTGAGCTCAGGGCTCCCTCTTCGGTCCCATCACGAGGGTCCCACCCTCCTGTCCTCATCTAACCTGAGTTATTCCCGAAGTCCTCACATCGCAGTCTCCTCTCACTGGGGGTTAGGACTTGAGCATGTGAATTTGGGGGGGTGTATTGCAAGTACAGACATTCAGTCCATAACGCCATCCCCAGCGTAGAAGAGCCGAGCCGAGTAACAGTTTACAACGGGGCAAAAAGTTGGCCTGTAGCTTTGCTCTGAAGGAGGTTGTAAATTTCCTGTTCTAGGCTTAGTGAAGGGTGATTCCATTCCAAAGAGCATCCCTCTGCCCCCTGCTGACTTGGAGTCTGTGAGGTGTGGAGGGCGAAGGTCTGGCCTTAAGGGGCCCTCGTGTGCCTCTTGGTTCTGCCTATTGCTTGCTCTGTGACCTTAGAAGAATTGCTTCCTCTCTCTGGGCCTCAGTGTTCCTGTGTCATAGGTGGGCCTGGTCAGGCTTGGGAGTCTGAAGACAGAATGGCCCAGAGATGGCACAGAGTGGCCCGATGGTCAAGCTTTGTGGCCGTCTTTGCCTTGAGCAGACTGATGCCCTCCCCTTGCCTCCCTGATCACAGCCAAAAGCCTTCTTTGTTGGCATCGGGAGCACATTTAGAAGCAATCGCATTCACCCCCGTAGAGTGCTGCTTACTGCTAAGATGGCATTGGGCAGTCACCCCACATTCAAGTTCAGGGCTGTTCGGACTGTCCCGCCCTCCACCTGGGTCCTGTTGCTGCCCCCCTGGGTCCTGCTGTGCCTGTGTATGGTCTTGCCTCATCCCAGTAGAGCAGTAGGTCTGAACGTGCCGAGAAGGAGGTCCATCATGAGCTAAGAGTCTGAGCCTTGGAGGCAGAAGGCCCAGGCTCAAATTTGGCTTTTGCTCTATGATTTCCAGCATGTTATTTTCGCCCCTCTGTGCCTCAGTTTCCCCACGTGGATGAAACAGGATGAAACCGACTCCGGGCTTAGGACAGTACCTGACTTCTCTATCACGCTTCACAAAGATGGAGTTTCATTCTGTGGGACAAAGAGAAATCCTTATTTGGCCCAAGCAGTCTCTCCTTCCAAGGAAGGAACTAAGTTTGAGTTCATTGTTTAAAAATGGACTCCTTCCAATCCAGCTGTGACCCCCGAAGTCCCTTCTATTTCAAAAACTTCCCCTTTCTCTCTAAAGAAAAGGGTTTGCTGAGCTAATAGCTGGTATGAGCCATATTGCAGGGAAGGTTTCTCCTGCTTAGGAGAAGGCAACTATTTTAAGGAACCTCAGCACATTTTTCTGTGCGTCCACCTGCTACAGGAAATCTCCGTTGTGAATGAGCCTCCTTGGGGTAACCATTCTCCTTAGAAATCAGACCGTCGGCGCAGGAGAGGGGGCAGGGAGAGACCCGGGGGCCAGCCCCACAGAAACACAGTTGGCCCTCATTATTGCACCCTTCAGGCTTTCCCTGATCACTTCCTGCTCCCACACCAGGCTCCGAATTTGTCCAGACAGACCCACTCTTCCCTTTTAAATGTGGGAGGAAGTTTCCTTTTAAAACACGGACCAAGCTGGATGGTGGTGCAGGTCCGAGAACGGCTTGTGGTGGGGTCTGCAGCTGCGTGTGCTTGCCCCAGCCTGCAAAGGCATTCTTGGAAGAACTACCTGTTGGGTGTGCATCTGTGTGCACATGCGTGTGTGTGCACGCAGGTGTGCAGGAAACCTCTCGTTTATAAACATTTCCTCCCCCACGCGGCCTGACACCGGCTCTCAGGCCTCTGTGTGGCTTTCAGAACACGCCCTCTTCGCTCTGTCGTGGAGTCTGGAGGCTCCCGTTTCTGCTCCGGCCCAGGGCAGGGAGCCCGTGATGTGTGTGTGGGTGTGTGTGCTTGTATATGGGTGTGCACAGACAGTTTGTGTGTGTGTTGTGTCTTGTGTGTATAGGTGTGTGTGTGCATGTGTGTGGAGTGTTGTGTGTCTACTACATACGTGTGTGTGGAGGGGGGAGGTTCCCTATCTTCAGAGTTGAGTAACTTCAGGAGTGGCACTTAGAACTCCCTGTCGTACATGGGACAAAGTTCATCTCCTTACTTTCCTGGCAGAGAAGGCCGAATTTGGCCCAAACTCAGTCTTTTCATTTTCATCCCCTGCCAGTTCCTTACCAGGCATCCTGTGCCTCAGGCACAGATGACCTTTTTCTGTTGCCCAAAGGGCCCAGGATCTTGAGGCCTTCTAGGCCTTTGAGGACGCCGGGGATTCCCATTCTGTCCTCCTAACTGGCCCCGCTCACAAGGGCCTGCCCAGACCGAGCCCTCCCTCCTCCGGGCTCTCGCCTCCCACGTGCTCACAAGACCTGCTCTCCACGCGCACCGCTGGGTTTATCGGACGTATCCATCGTTCCGGCAAACGGCCTGCTACCTGAGAGCAGGGGGAGCGGACCTGTCACCACGCCCGGCACAGTGCCTGGCGGGGCGCCCGTGCTCATTGCTGGTCAGAGGGAAGGAACGGTTGTCCATGTTGTGCGGCTAGGAGGGATTCTCGCAGACGACCATAGCATCAGTGACAGTCCGTGTTTATTGAGTGTTTCTTTGGTGCTGAGCCCCGTGCTCAGCACTGTATCTCTACAAATGCATTTGATTCATACCCTCCTGTGAGGCAGGTGCCGGCATCATCCCCCCTTGTCAGGTGGAAGCAGGAGGCTCGGAAAGGAGGAGCACCCGGCTGCAGGTTGCAGAGTTGGACCCAGCGGTCCGGGATACTCACCAGAAAGTAGGGCGGGTTACCGCGCGGCAGATCTGCTTCTGTCCTGGGAACCAGCCTCTCCATGGCTTTGCTTCCACGTGACCCTGGCTTTCCAGCTCCAGGTGCCCAGCTTTCTTGGGCACAGGAACCACCCAGCCCGCCCGCCCTCCCTCCCACATGCCCTCGGATCCTTGCACAGGATTCCCACGTGCACCTGCCAGTCTGGGGCTCCGCTGAATGAGAGAGCCCAGGGCCCTGCGTGCCCGTGAGAGGATTGCTAAATTTGCCTCTAGTGGTGCCACCCCCCTCACCGGAGGCACACCTAGTGATTGCAGGGAGAATCCGTCGTGACCTACATCGGAAGGAAGTGGGCCAGGCAGTCGGGGGGAGGCACAGGCCTGCCGAGCGTCACCGTCACCCGTTGGGGATGGAAGGCGGTGATTGATGATGGAATTGCACATTCGTCCTCCTTCCTGCGAGCGCTCCTCTTTCTGGAACCTCCTGAGGGGGCCCTGCTGCCTGAGCGGGGAGGCAGGGAAGAGCAGCCCCAGGGGAATGAGTCGAGAGCAAGCTAACTTGCCCTGCTTCTTCCCAGGCATCGGCTGGGGGGGGGGGTGGCAGAAGGTCACTGGAGAAGGGAGGAGCCTCCCACTGTTGATACCAGCTGTGACAGAGCCTGGGATGCAGGGGGCACATGGTCACCTGAGAGAAGGGGGACCTGGGCCGGGAATCCAGTCCCAAGCCAGCCCACTGGACCGTGTTCCTTCATCAGCCCCGGAAGCCAGGTGGCAAAGGGTGAGGGGCTCTGAGTTGCAGGCCCTCCACTCATGAGTGCATTCATTTATTTAATTAATGTTTACTGAGGGTCTGTGCCCCACTTGGGGGATAGAGTAGTGAGCCAAGTCCCACCATCTCCTGTGCTCACGAAGCCCTCAGCCTGCTGGGGAAGGTTGATGTCAGATGACTCAATGTGGACTCATACAGTAGGGTAATGAGCATCATTCATTCCTTCATTCATTCACCAGGGGTATGGAGCCCCTACTCTGTCCTGGGCAGTATTCTCAACCAGTGCTGCCCTTGGTGATCAGTAGCGCACAGGACAGGGCTATTCAGAGTTAATGAACATCAAACGAAATTGGAACTTCGGTTCTTTGAACTTCAAATAGTGCAAGGCCAGCCGAGGCTAGCAGCTGTCATGCCAGCTAGCGTGGACACCGGCCGTTTCCAGCGTCGCAGAGAGTTGTACTGGACGGCGTGGCTGCAGACTCTGGGCTGCGAAGAGGGGGCACCGCAGAGGGCTCTGTGCCCTCAGGGTCACAGGTCTACCGACCTTGCCTCCAGAGCAGTTGTCTGTGTTGCATTACTGGACAGGGTGATGGGCATGGACATGCAGACGCACGGACACAGGGCGTCTGAGCCGAGCCTGCCCTGGTGGGAGCGATGTTTCAGTGAAGTCTAAGACACGTGAGAAGGGTATGGGGCAGCAGGGGAGGGTCAGGGTGTCCCAGGGAGGGAGGAGCACAAGTCAAGGCCTGGCCACTAGAAGAAGGATCTCACGTAGCTGGTGTGTGCAGTGAGGGAGCAGCTAAAGGCATTAGAGACCAGGACACACAGGCTCTCCTGGGACTTTCTAACCCATGTGGCATGTGGGCAGAGGGTCCCACACCCAGGTCAGCCAGACCCGCAGAGGAGTGTCTGGTTCCCCGGGCCAGGGGTGGACATCTTGCACAGAGGGGCATGCTGGGCACACAGACTGCCCTGTCGGGCAGAAGCTGAAGGGGGCAGGTGGGGGGGCAGGGAGACGGAGGAGCAAGGGGAAGGAAGTGTCTGTTTAGAGCTGTCTGCAGGGTCCAGACACAGGGGTGTCTGTTCTCTTGGTGCCCAAGAAAACAACATCAGAAGTAACCCCTCCCCCATGGTGGGAGTGCAGAGGGAAGGCAGAGGCTATGATTTCAGGGCAACCAGGGGGATGGGATGTGGCGGGGAGGCCAGCCCCCAGGCCTGAGGGAACACAGGTGCAGTCTGGAGGCCCTGTCAGCTCTGCTCTCTCCTGTCACCAGGGCAAGTCACAGCCACTGGTCCAGCAGCCTTCTCTGCATTCTGGTGACAAGAATGTCATGCTCTCAGGCTTCCGGGACAATTTCAAGGTCCTGATAGCCACTGGCATTTATGGAGGGCTTACCTTGAGCTGGGATCTCACCAGAGGCCCTACTGACACGGAAGTGGGTTGTCCTCTCTCGGGGTCCTGTTGGTGGTAGCAGCACCCCTGGCCTCCTCCCCCTGCCCCAGATGCTAGTGGCACCTGCTCCCCGTGTGACGCCTGGCCATGTCTCTGGACAAACACCCATGGCCGAGAACCCGTTTGTCTTATGTTGCTCCCTTCCCACAATAGCCTATCTGCTCTGTAGACAGAGCGCACTGCTGTCCGAGCTGAACTGTGCGCATTGGGACTCGAGCCTGAGTCTGGTTGCTTGGCCTTGGGCGCTCAGCCTTTACCGTTGGTCTGCATGGAGGGAGCACAGCCCACGGTCGGGCGCACAGTAGGTGGTCAGTGAAGGGGACTCTTCTGATGATCTCGAGCACTGGCTCATTCCATCAAACAACCAGACCCTTCTGTGCTAGCAACACGGGGTAGTGGGCAGGGTCTGACCCCCCAGCTGGTCCCTGACTTGCTTGACCTGCAGTAGGCGTGGGGGACCAGCCAGCTTGAGCGGTAGAGGGAATCATTTGTACTTCATGGGCAATGATTAACCCGGCCAGGCTGGGAAATCATTCAAGGGCCAGAACTTTACCCTGGAAAATGCCAGCCTTTCCGACGCGGGGCTGTTGGTTTTCTGTCTGCTCTTCCTCCCCGCCGACGTGCGCTGCGGGCGAGGTGAGGAGTGCGTAGGGGCTGCTGCGAGATGCTGAGCAGATCCCCCTCTTCTCCCGGCCAGGGCTGGGCTTTGTGTGATGTGTGCATGTGCGTGCCCGCCTGCATGTGTGCGTGTGCGTGTGCGTGTGCGTGTGCGGTGGGCGTGACGGGGAAGCAGCTCTGAGAGGCCGGCCAGAGGCCTCCTTGTTTGTTTACTGTCTTTGGAAACCTTCTTTGGTGATGAAATCAACCCTGAAGGGCAGAGGTGGCAAGGACTGGCCTTTGCTAACCCTGGCAGTCTAGGCCAAGCCTGGAGCAGCGCCTGTGCCCCAGTGGGGCGGACGGTACTGACTCGCTCCCTCACGGGTAACTGCGTGCCCTTTTCCCCTCCACGCTGAAAAACCATGCGTGTGCACACACGCACACGCGTGTGTGCACACTTGGCTCTAACACACGCCCATGTGAGCTTGTGTGCCGGTTTGTGTACTTACATGTGTGTGCGTATGTGTTGCTCGTGGGTGATATGACCCACCCCAGGCTGTGGTTGCGGGGCTGGGGGAGCGAGCACCCGGCCCCTCCCCCCTCACTGTCACGCAGGGTGGGTACACAGCGGGGTTGGACACACAGCTCTGCGGTTACGTGTTGTGTGACCCGCAGCTAGTGATGCACACTCTCCGAGTCCCAGTGTTCTCGCCTGGGAAACGGGAGAGTAAAAGCGACTGCGGGAAGGTATAGTGAGGATCACAGGTGACACGTGTGCTCATGGCTGGGGGCCCAGCTGGGAGAGGACAGTCAGTAGATGGCGTGTCCCCCCAGCCTGGGGAGGCATGGCCTTGTCTGCTGGGGGCTCAGGAGAACAGCCCCATGACTTTGGGTGTCTCCCACCTTCAGCCGCGAAACCTTGTACCACTGGGCAGGACTGCATAGACAGGTGTCATCCCACCGTCTGCACTCTGCTGTGGCCTGGTCATGTGGCCTCTGGTCCCAGGGGAGGCCTGAACCCAGTGGGGATGTTGGTGCTTCCATAGCTTGCCTGGTCAGGGGTAGAAGTGACTAGAAGGCTGAGGTCAGGGGCTTCAGAGACCCAGCCTGTGCCCCCTGGTAAGCACCACACTGTCATTCTTACGTGAAGCTGCTGCTCTTTTCCCTGGTGACAGCCCCCAACATTGTCCATATCCGCCCAGGAGAGGACAAAGAAAACCCCACCCCCCATTTTGTACACACTGCCTGCCTCACCCCCTGCCCCGCTCTGTCACATACATCCAGAGGGTTCTCGGTAACCATGGACAACCGAAAGCGAAGAAAATTGGAGTATTTTCTCTGCCTTGCCACTGTTTTCTGATTAGTCACTCCTAACTAATTAGCAAGTGACAAATGGGACAATAAAGCTCTGAAAATATCCATTGACATACTGGAATCCCAGCCACAGACATGGCAGAAGGGCCTGGCAAAGAAGCAGAACAATGAGAAGGCGTTTGTGGGTCCCGTGGAAGGAAGCGTGGCGGACTGAGTCGCACTGGGCGTGTTGGAAGGCGGCTGCGGGAGGCCTCAGGGACACACTCGGGACGAGTGTAGGAGACGTGGGAAGCTGCTCCCCTTTCCCAGTCCCCCCACGCTGTCTGGAAGAAGCGATTTCATGTCCCGGTCACCCGGGGACTAAGGTGGACACCCCCCGCCCCCGTCCAAGATACAAGTTGTCAAGGGGACCCTGGGGACAGTGTAGGGGTCTCTGGCCGACGTGACAGCCACTGCTTCTAGAGGCAGCTGAGACCCCTCACGTGGACGGTTCCACCACACGTGTATGGGTGGCAGCTGCTGCCTCCAGAGCCCGGTCCCCATGTGCCTGTCACATGGCGTGTGGCACCGGCAGACTCCCAGTCCCACGGGCATAAGGTGGCTTCTCCCAGCTCTGTCGTGTCCATGGAGGGTCCGCGGCAACCTGCTCCACGCGGGCAGTGCAGAGGGGGGCAGGTAGAGCTTCTCCCAGCTGCTGCTGCGGTCCCCCCCCAACCTGTGCAGCCTCCGGGTGCTCCAGGGAGCTCAGCGCCAGCTGTGCAGTCCTGTGGCCTTGGCAGTGACATGAGTCATATTTGTTTGTCCCACCAGAACCCATCCTGTCCCCATGGCTTGGCTGCAAGGGGGCAGGAATCTTTGTCTTTCACATACTGGGAAGGAGGAGGACACCAGGACCTTGTGGCTACTAGTAATGCCTGCTGTATCATGGATGGCGGTTCAGGGGGGCTGGTCGTGACCGGCGGGAGGTCCCATAGGTACCCCACAGCTTCCTGTGGCTGCTGTGACAAATTCCCACAAACCTGGTGGCTTCAAACCACACAGATGTATCATCTTACAGTTCTGGAGATCACAAATCCAGAATGGGTCCCCTAGGCTAAAACCGAGGCGTCCACAGAGCTGTGTTCCTACTGGAAGACCCAGGCAGCTCACCGGTCCCACCTTCCACAGGCTGCCTGGGTCCCTTGGCTCACGGTGGCACTGCTGGACCTGTGCTCCTGCCGTCGCATCTCTGCCTCTGTCCCTCCTGCCTCCCTCTTACAAGGACATTGTGAGGACGTGGGGCCCATGGGATAACCCAGGATTGTCCTGCATGTCAGGGGCCTTCGTGTAGCACCCCCCGGCCCATGTGCTGTAGCAGGTCCCACTTTCACAGGTTCTGGGGGTTTGGATGTGGACATCTTTGGGGGCTGTGGATCTGCTGACCACAGTGCGCCAGCCCTAATAGGAGAAACCAAGTCCCTTCCCCCCGCCATCCCCTTAACTCTGTCCCCCCATTTCTACCACACATTGTGCTGGGGCTGATGAGGTCCCCGCCCTCACAGTTTCCAGTCCATTCCAGAGCAGAGACCTACAGCAAGGAGAGATTCCATGGGCGGCGAGTTTTATCAGGGGACCCAGCCGTCTCTGCGGGGGTGCGGGCAGGAAGTGACTTATCAGCTGTGGTCTGAGGAAGGAGGAGGGTTAGGGCAGCGAACTGGGAGCATAAAGATGGGTTCCTTGGTCACTTGGTCTCAGCACCCAGGGCCTGAGCTCCTGTTTCTGGAAGTCGCCACTCATTTTGTTCACCCTGGTTCCCGTGCTGTGTTCTCAGACTCCTCTGGCCGCTGCTCCCTGGAAGGCAGGAGGGCTCTGCTCCCTCCCCGCCCTGGTCTCTGGCCCTGAAGCCGGCCAAGCCTCCAGGAGTCTGACTGGACTTGCCTGCAGGAATGTGGGAAACAGGACCCAGGACCCTATTTGCAAAAGCAGCAAAGTTGAAAGCTGGGCGGACAGGCGGGGTTCAGCTGTTTGCACTGGGGGAAGCGCTGGCCTCAGAGATGCCTTCCTCCACCTCCCCAGGCCAGAAAGGGAGATTGTTTAAGACTCCTCTGACGAGGAACATCTCCTCCAAACAAACCCCGCGGCCGCCGGTCCTGTGCCAGCCTGGAACGGGGGGGGGGGGGGGGGCTGTGACACCATGTGTCGCCCCGTCATGGTGGTGGCTGAGGCTGCTCAGGCCCCGGGGAGAGCAGCCTTCGGAGAAAGGCCGACCACGCTCCCCCGCTTCAAACACACCGCCCCCTCAGCCCCGGCCATGCCATCGTGTCGGCTCTTACCCGCGCCCCCGCCCCTTGCCAAAAGCGGTAGGTAGCGTGGCCGAGAGTCCTCTTTGGGGTGGAAAAAAGAGAATGAGGCCTGAGCTTCAAATTAGTGAAGACAGACACATCGCCGGCAGAGGGGCCACCCCCGGCTCCCCGTGCCGCAGCCTTCCTCGGTCCCCTTTCTGTCGCGTGCCCGCGCTCCTCTGCGTTCCCGGCAGCCTCTGGGCGCCCGACCCGATGGGCAAGTATTTCCGGGGGGCCCCGAGCAGCAAGGTCAGTTTCCATGTCAGAAGCAAATCCTCGGCAGGGAGACGGAGGCCCCCCAACCCTGCCAGCACGAGCAGGTGTGACCTGGCCTCCTTGTTCCCCACTTGAGGCATTTAGAGCAACCATAGTAAGTAATTATTAAGTTAATTGTTTGTCTTCCTCACTGAGCTCGGTGAGGGCAGAGACCCTAGGACACAATCGATAGCCAGTAAGTGTACAGCCAGTAAGAATGGCTGGAAGAATTGAGTTTTACCTGTGAACTAACAAATTCCAGGTGTATAGTGTAATGTCAAGAAAATACCCTTTTCTTCAAAAGGTATTTCTTCGTCTTACTCTGTCCCCGAGCTCATTCCGTGGAGGGGGAGGCTGAGAAGCGGGAGGAATCGGGGACGTCTGCACCAGGCGCATGTACCTTAGGCTAGCGACGGTCGCCGAGCGGTGCCCGGGCAGACATCACTAATCAATCTCCACGGCTTCCTGTCGAGCCCCAGTGCTGCTGCGGAATCCCTCCAGGACGCCCCCTGCAGGCGTTTGAGAGGTCTGCAGAACCCCAGGTTGGCAGCTGTCTCCATGGACTCTAATTCATCTCCTACCTTCCGTCCAAATTTCCGACTCAGGACGGATGCTGTACTTCTCTCATTTTCTTTGTTCCTCCAGCGTCTACAAGTGTCCTTCCTCCTGCAGCCGCTTGACTGGTCGAGTAACCCTGGTCAGGCCACTTTATTCTTCTCTGGACCTTAGGTCCGTGTCTGTAGAATGGAAGTAACAGTAACCCCAGGCAAGGCTCCATGAGACCCCCCCAGAGCATAGAGCACTTAGCACCGTGCCTGCGAGCACCTAGCGGGTACTCGGGAAGTGATCGCAGTGTGAAAACAGAGTGCAGGGCCCTGGCTGCAGTGGCGTGGGCTGGGAGCACCCAACGATGCCCAGCCCTTCACAGAGACGGGGAGGGCGGCGCTCTGCAGCCTCTAGCAAGCCTTTCTTAGCACACTCCCACAACAGGGGCCACCCTCTCTTGCCCTGTGCCTCACCCCTCCATTCACAGCCCCCGGGATGGTGCATCCCATACCAAAGGTCCTCACCTCGGGTCCACAGCATCCAGGGAAGAGCCAGAGGAAGAAAGCCTGTCACTTCCCCTCTTGCAGAAATCCACAAGAACATTTCCTATGTTGTCATGGTTATAATGAGCAGCAGGCATCATCCAGGGAGGGCGAACGTGATGGAGCAATGTGGGAAAAAATGCCCTCAGTTCCCTTTCCTCCAGAGTGGCCACTGTGGCTCTAGAGAAATCAGGGTCCCCTGGGCTTTGGGGGGAAACATTTGTCTCCTGCTGATTTAGCTGCAGGGCCCAGAACGGCCCCCCAGTGAGCATCCACGCAGATGCAGTGACCCTGCAGACTTGCTCACATCACTGCCACGCCTTCCCAGGGTGGGGGTGCAGGGTCCCCAGACTGATCTGAGTGCAACCCTGCAGACCCGGGGTCATGTGAAGGGAAAGGGCCTGCCAGACAGGAAGTGGGTGGAGAGGACGCACAGCTGGGAGCAAGGCCCCAGGTCCTTCTGTAGCTCCTGCCACTGTTGTGTGCAGCTTGTCCTGTGTGTTACCTGGGCAGCTGTGCTTCTTTCTTCCCTGCCCCCTGCTGGGAGCACGAAGCCTTTTCTCCTCTCTCTGTCCCCGGGCTCATGTTCCTCCCGGCACCTCCAGGTGCTCCCGTAGCCACGACTTCCTGTGAGGAGCCCAGCAGCCCTGGCAGGTGCCCACCATACCTCCCTCCTCCCTGGCTGGGACTGATGCTCAGAGCACCGAAGCCACTGGCCCGGGGTCGCATAGCTTCCAGCTGACAGAGCTGGAATGTGCAGCTGTCCTCCAATTCTGGTGCCCGTGCATTGGGGCTGTGTTGCCTCCTTGGGACACACATTGGACCTTTGCTGTAACTTCCTATGGATGAGTACCTGAAACTGGTGGTAGAGAAGAAACTCAAAAAATGAGAGGGGAGAGACATGAAATCCAGGAGCTAGTTTTGATGTGGGTCAGTGTGGAACGAAGGACCGCCTTCCTGGCCCTTCCCTCCAGCAGACCGTCTGCCCCAGGGGTCCAAGACCCCCCGCCTCCCCAATCCATCTGTAGCTGTGCACTCTACACTAGGTGAAACCCCTCGCTGCCAGTATTGCCCCTGAGGCTTTTGTCTGTCCCGATGCGGGGGCCTGATTCCTGTCAAGTGATTGTTCTCCCTGGATCTTAGTTTCCTCATCTCTAAAGTGGGTCAGCAGTAATGCCCACCGGCCCATGAGCCATGAAGATGACAGCTAGGAACTACACCTTGTCATACAGTAAGTGCTTAATAAAGAGGAATTTCTTCGTGGCTGTCATTTTTCTCTCATACACCGTGAGTATAGTCCCTGCCGAACGGAGTCCCCATCTTCTCTGCCTTTAGCCTTTGTTTCTCCGAGAAGCGCAGACCCAGGGATGGCCTGGAAATCACGCCAATGGGCTCCCTGAACTCGGGATGCCTCCAGCCGGAAGATGCATCTTGTTGGGGTCCGAGCATGGGTTCTAGAGTCACATGGCCGTGTTGCCTCTCCTGTAACCTTGGGCGAGTCACCTCTCTCGTCCGAGCCTCTCTTTCCGCTGCTGTAGAATGGGGACTTATTCTAACATGAGTCTCGCGGTTCGTTTCCGGGTCTGGATGAAACTTCGTCATGTGCTTAGTTAGCCCCGTGCCTGGCGCGCTGGGGGTGCCCAGTGAGGACTCTTTTTAGCAGGAGGTTCATGATATCTTGGTGGATGTTTTTGCTCTTACTTCGGGGGGAGTGTGTGTGTGCACATGCGTGTGTGTGTAAGCTGGGGAGGGAAGGGCCGTCTGTCAGAGCTCTCCCAGGAAGGGAGCCGTGCTTCTCCTGCCCTTGCTCCCAGAGCCCCTGTGTTGCCCGAGCTGCCAGGCTGTGTCACTGGTGCCCAAGGCCTTCTAGAGGGTCAGGAAAGTGTGGCTCTGGCCTAGTGCTGCCTGTCACTGGGGCACAGCCCTTTCGAGGAGGCAGGGGCTGGCCTGGGATCTTGAATATCCCACTGTGCCATCCCCACTAGGACCCTACGTTCTGGTACAACCTAGGCTTGGGACCTCGAGAGCAGAACTGGACCCCACTGGGGCTGTGCACGGGTGGGCATGGGGTGGGGAGACAGGCATTGAACTGGTTATTGCCAGGGGAATGCTCTAGAAGATGTCCATGGCCTTGGGGTGTGTCCACTTTTTGGCTACAATGAATAATGCTGCTGGGAACCTAGGTGTGCCAGTTGGCCCTCAAGTTCCTGCTGTCCCGTGTGCTGTCTCCGGGGCATGTACCTAGGAGTGGAGCCACTGGGTCATGTGGTAATTCTGGGTTTAATCTGGGGAGAACTACCACTGTTTCTGCATGGTGCCCGCCACATTCTGTGTTCTCCCCAGCAGTGCACATTCTGGTTCCTCCGCAACCCCTCGGCCCTTGTTCGTTTTCTGTTCTGATAGTAGCCATGCCCAGGGGGGTGAGACGTCTTCTCCTGGTGGTTTTGATCAGGGTTCCGAGAGCCCAAAGGTGGATTAGCGGTTACCCTGGGGCAGGGCTGGTGAGCGGAGTGCGTGTGCGACGGGGACCCGGTGTCAGTTTGGGAAGATGAGAAGGTTCCAGAGTTGGATGTGGTGATGCTGGCGCCACAGTGTGGGAACGGTTCATGCCACTGCACTGTGTGCTGAAGAATGGTTACGACCATACATCATTCTGTATTATAAAAATACATTTTATATTATGTATATTTCAACACAGTTTGTTTTTTGTTTTGTAAAAGGAGGTGCCACCCCGGAGGAACCCAAGTTAACGGGCGTTCTGTAACACTTCCAAGCGGTGCTCCTCCAAACTGTCAAGATCTTCAAGGACAAAGAAAAGGAGACGCTGTTTCAGAGCAGAGGGGGCTGGGGCACTGAGGGCACGCGTGTATGTGGGGTCCTAGCTGGGATCCCGGGACAGGAAAGGGGCAGTGAGCAGAGTGCGGTGAAGCCCAAGTGAAGTGTCGTGTGCCGGTGCTGGTCTCTCGATCGCGACCAGTGTCTGTGCCCCCGGGGGAACTGGCAAGAGTAGAGCAGAGGTCCCTGAAGTCCCCGTACTACCTCTGCAACTGCATAAGCTCAAAACTGTTGGAAAATAAGAAAGTTTAAAAGGGGGAGGGATGAGTGCCGGGTCTGGGTACAAGTGGTCAGGGAAAGGACCCCCCCCCCCTCAAAAGTTCCCTCTGAATTAGGACTTGATGGTGGGTTGAGGCCAGCCTTGCGTGGGGGGAGGGTTGGACTGGGTGAACAGGGGCAGAGGTGCCCAGCCCTCCTGCTGAGGGAAGTCCCCCACCCCGCCCCATAACCCCTGATCGACTGTGTGTACTATGAACTTGAATGCTTAGAGTAGCTCATGTACGTGGAATCATACAGAATTTGTATTTTTATGACCGGCTTACTGCACTTCGCACCGTGTGTATGTACCCCGTTTTCTTTACCCATTCATCTTTCTCTGGACCCTTGGGCTGCTTCTACCCTTTGGTTATTGTGAATAATGCTTATGTGAACATAGATGTGCAAATCTGTCTTGGAGATCTTTCCGTTCTCTTGGGTATATACCCAGAGTGGGCTGGCTGGATCATATGGTGGTTCTATTTTTGATTTTTCGAGGGATCTCTATACTGTTTCCCATAGCGGCTGCGCCGTTTGACATTCCCACCCGCCGCGGGTAGAGGCCAGGCCTGCTTCCCAGCGCCGCACGACGCCCAGGACTGCCCAGAACCCCACGAAGAATCCAGCCCCACGGGCCGGCGGGGCCGCAGCACAGGAACCCTCGGTGTGAGTGAGCAAGGGGTGGAGGGAGACACAGAACGCACTTGCAGAGGTGGGGGTGGGCCCATGCGGGCACGCTCCACGGAGAGTGTGACGACCGTGTCCCAGAAGGAGAAGTGCGAGAACCAGGGCAGCAGTCCTTATCTAGTGCACGGCTCGGTACAGCAGCCCGTATCTAGTGGGCATCTCCGTACGCAGACACCGCAGGAAGGACCCGTCGGTGCCATCTCATTTAAACCCACCGACCACGAGGGTGGCCGAGAGGGTGTGGAAGGTGCGCCGCACACAGTAGGGCCTCAGGAAGCCGAGCTCACCCTCCTCACGCACTGCGGGCTCGCGGCCTGCAGCCGGTGACTCTGCTCCCCTCCAGTGTCTGCTCGCCCCTGTACCCTGTCCTTGAACACTGGTGGTCAGGCCGGCGGGGGGACAGGGGCACAGGTAGCCAGCCCCTCCCAGTGGCACCTGTGTGCCCGCGGCTGTGAGTGATGGGGTGAGGTTGCCCAGCAGCCAGGCCTGTGCGTCCTGCCTGCTGCCTGGCCGCCACCAGACTTAACTCTCTGTGGGGTTTCCAGCTTCGAGGCACCGGGGGGTGCATGCCGGGCAGAGGAGAGGGTGTTATCGCTTTGTTGTTTTGTAGTCAAAGAGAGCAGCGGGCCTGGCCCTGATGATGACCAGTGGTTTGGGAGAAGAATGTGATGACAGCTTATTGCTACAGTAGCAACAGTGGTTGTTCATTGAGCGCCTGCTGTGTACCTGGTATCTTGCTCATGATTCTTTTGTTCATCCTCATTGAGGACCTGCTATATATGCCTGCCCAGGGCTCTTCCAGGCACAGGAGATACAACAGTGAGCACAATAGGCAAAGACTTTGTTTTCATGATTCCTGAATTCTGGTAAGGAAAGGAAATGAATAAGTGAACAAATACACAATATTTTAGGTAGCCACAGGCGTTCTGAAGAAACACGGCAGGGGAAGGTGGTACACAGGGGACACAGGATGTCATTTCCTGGAATCAGGGAGAGTATTGGAATAGAGCCTTGAATTAGGGGAACCAGCCATGAAAATATTTAGGGGAAGTGTGTGTGCATGTGTGTGTGTTGGGTGGGTGGGTGGGTATAGTATGTGCAAAGGCCATGTGGCAGGAGCAGGACTGGCAGATTTAAGCAACTGCAGGGAAGCCAGAGGCTTGGAACAGAGTGAGGGAGGAGGATGACTAGCGCTAAGGTCAGAAAGCATGGAGCTGGGCAGGTCACGGAGAGTCTTACAGGCAATTGCCTGGGCTTTGGGTTTTCTTCTGAGTGAGAAGAGAGTCATTGGAGGGTTTGAGCAGAGGAGGGACACAATCTGACTCAGCTGCTAGATGGAGAATAGTCCAAAATTCTAATCCAATAGTCATTAGCCATGTGTGAGGCCATTTACATTTAAATTAATCGAAAAGAAATAAAGTTGAAAATGGAGTTCCTTAGTCGTGGCTGCCACATTTCAGGCCCTCCCCAGCCCATGCAGCTAGCAAATATTTCGAGCCTCATAGAAACTTCTTTGGGGCAGTGCTGTCTGAGGGAGGTGAGCATGCACACTGGGGACCTTCCAGGACTGCCAAAGTAGTCCAGGCAAAAGGAGAGGCTGATAGGTGGCCCCTTGGCAGCCCTGGTAGCGGCTGTGACAGGTGGTGGGACTCGGCACTAGCCTGGAGGGAAAGAGGGCTTGCTCACGGGTTGGGTATGAAAGTGCATTGTGGGAAAGCCAAGGGCCACTGGAGAGGCCACTGCGGCCTGAGGGTAGTTATAACTCACCTGATTGAGTGATGTGTGCCCAGCACAGCCCGAGTGCCATACGTGGGCCTCCTGGAGCCCTCATGCTGGCCCCATCTTCCAGAAGAGCCAGGTGGCTCCACTGAAGGGCATGACCTGCAGGGCTCACCCCACTTAGTGTTCAGGCACCAGGATTCAAACCCTGGTCTTCTCAACTCTGATGCTGTTCCCAGGGAATGCCTCACTGGTGCTTCTCTTGTCCCAGCAGCGACCCACGAGGTCCGACCTGTGGTGTTGACTGTGTTGCCCAGGCATTTGGCCCTGGGCCTCTCCGGCCAGGGCAACGCTCCCAGGGCTGGGGCCCGTGAGAGTGGGTCACATAGCCAAGCAAGGCTGCTGGGATGTCTGGCTCTTCCTCACCAGCAATGTCCCCGCCCCCCCCATCCTGGGCAGGTTAGCTCCACTGGGCTTCTGAGCACCCTGAATGGCTCACTCATCTGTCCAGGGCTGATGCTGCTGGCGCGGAGGGCTCCGGGCTCGTATCTCACAACAGTTCTGTGTGGGAAGTGGGCATTTCCCCCATTTTCCAGATGTGGAAACAGGCTCAGAGAGGTACAGTCACTTGCTCGAAGTCACACAGCTATGATGTAGTAGAGGTGGAATTTGAACTTCAGGTTCTCCAAATCCAAAGCCCTTGGTCTGGGATCCACCCGCCTCAGACGGAAGCAGGGTGAGTAGGGCCTCTTGTGGAGGGCTGTGCAGTCTCAGCTTCAGGCCTCATCCTGCCCGTGGGGTGAGTGGGCTGGAGTCACATGTGGCCTGGCAAGGCCCTGACCCACCCGGAGGAAAGGGCAGCTCTCTCTTTGCTCGGAGACTCCCCCAGCTCACCAGGCCATGACCTGCATTGTCTAAGCAGGGGTCATTTTCTCCTTCCCACAGCCTGGCTGGCACCGGGGATGGCCGGCACCCAGGATGGCGGACACAAAGAAATAGCGAGAACATATAGCAAAGCCCGGTGGACTGCCTGGGGAGGCATCTTAGCTCAGTGGTTCTGAGCTTGTGTCTGGAGCCCACGGTCCTGAGTTCAGGCCCCAGCTCTGCTTCTTCCACTTTAGTGACTCACGCAGCTCGTGAATTTCCGCAGGCTCCAGTCTGCTTTCTGCCGTCGAGATGAGAATGTCCGTACCAATGACGTCCCCCATCTGGGAGGGCAGCCCTTTTCTGTCCACAGCGGGGCCCGCAGGCTGGCAGCATCGGCCTCGCCTGCAGCTGGGTTAGACAGGCAGGCTCGCAGCCCCCGCCCCTGCCTCCTGCGTGGCCGTTGGGATTTTCGCCAAGCACTCCAGGCTGTCCGTCTACCCATGAGACACAGGAGGCTGTGGTGTGGATGGAACGAGGTGATTCAGGCACTGCTGAGTACAAGCAGTACGCCGTGGGCATGTTCTGTCTCCTCGTTAGCGGTGCTGTCTGGAGCCACTGCCCGTCCTGCACTCTGAACTCTTCTCATTATAGCACTTCATGGTGTGGAGATGAGGTGCCCTGGAAAACAGATCAATACCTAGAAAAGCTTCTGCCTTTGGCCCTGCTCCTGCGGCGAGTGAGTCGGTGCCCTCTGACCCTTTACTGCTCCTTGAGGGGCAGACTTCCATTGCAGACCACGAGCTGGAGACCCGTGCTGCTGCCTGGTGCGCAGAGCGGAGCCCGGCGTCGTGCGGCCAGCAGAGGTGCAGAACGCAGCTGGGGGCCCGCGGGCCAGCCCCAGAGCCGGCCTTTCTCCCCTGACAGATGATGCATGGTCCGAATGAGCCCTGGGCTGGGTGGGCTAAATAAGTCTCCTGGGGGAAGAGAGAATGCAGCGCTCCCATGGGCAAGGGTGCTGGGCAGCCCAAGAGGGACTGCAAGTAAAGATGTGTTTGCACGGGGCCTTCATCGGCCTTGCCCTCAGCACCCCCCACTTAAGTCGCCTTCCTTGGGAGAACTTTCCGAAGACGTGTCCACGAAGACCTCCCTAGATTCCATTTACAAGCGTGCTTGTGTATTTTGGGTGTGTGTGTTACACATGTACTGCTCTCGGAGCAGAAGTAAAACCACAGCGCTGTTAGAGAGAGATCTCATCTCCGTGCACCGAGGTTCTGAGCCCCTTGCCGGCATCCCCTAGGGGCTGACGGGGGCCGTGGATGGCAAAGACGAGAAGGAGCAAGCTCTCTG
Organism: Enhydra lutris kenyoni; assembly: GCF_002288905.1. Classification (NCBI taxonomy): domain Eukaryota; kingdom Metazoa; phylum Chordata; class Mammalia; order Carnivora; family Mustelidae; genus Enhydra; species Enhydra lutris. Next base: position 16,225,031 of record NW_019154114.1, read on the forward strand.
AAACCCGCCGCCCTGAACTCCAGTGCACACAGGCAGCGTGGGCGTCTGTCCCAGGAGCGCGGTTCCTGGGTGTGGTGGTAGTGGGTTGGGCTGCTGTGTGGCTTGAACAAGCAAAGCCGGGTGATTCTGATGCTGGTGGCCCTGCAGATCACACTTTGAGGAATTGGGCACTGGGGAATGTCTCAGCAAGTCAGGCCACGTAATAGGTGCTCAATGAATATTTGATGGCGGAGGCATATTATGTAGGCATGAATAAAACATGCGAGAGCTAATGGATAGATATACGCAGAAGGAGTTGACAAAGGACAGAACGCTGAAGGAGAGCATCTGAGAAGCAGGGAGTGGTGTGTGCTGGGCTGTGTGGACACAGGTCGAGGTTTGAGGACAGCAGGGCTGGGGCCTCCAGAGTGGGTTAAATGACGAGCGGGGCTCTGGTGCGCCCGGTGAAGTCCTCAATGTTCCAGGAGGGAGCTCAGGACATTCTTGTTGAGGACAGGCTCAGCTCAGGGAGTGAGGCAGGAAGGGGACAGTTACCACGGAATCTATAGAAAGTCTGTACTGGGACCAACGTTAGGGCAGTACCGTGAACTTTAACCCACAGTCTGGGTCCCATCTGGGTGTGGAGAGGTGGCCAGGACTCTATGGCCGACCTTCCAAAGGGAAGTTTGTCCTTTTGGGTGCCACTGGGCTTACTCAGAGGAGAGGAGTCTTTCTTTCCAGCCTTTACTGTGTAAACTCCTACACATCCTTCAACACCCACCGAAGTGTGCTGCCTCCAGATAAGCTTCCCAGTTTTAGTGCGGATCACGGCAGCCCAACTCGGGGAGCTGTGGGAAGGCGACCAGGGCAGGGACTGGGAGCCCGGGGCCCCTTCATCTCCATTTCTGTCTGCCATTCTGCCTCCTCGTAATGCGGCTGCACACGGGAAAAGAAGGAGACTCTGCTCTTTCTCACCGTTGTCTCCAGGTTCCCAAGAAAAGCCCCCCATCTGGCCAGGCTTAAGGTATGTGCTGACCTCTGGACCAGTCGCCGTGGCTACCAGCCTCAGTTCCAGCCATACGTGCGCAGCTTCCTATGGTAACCATGGTGACCCCACCACCGGTCGCCAGTCGGGTCAGGGACATCTGTGGGGAAAATCAAGAACTTTCACAAGGGGAGGGAGTGACAGTGACCGTAGCTGCGTGGCCTGTGCCCCACACCCAGGACGAGCTCACTTGCCTCCTGGCCTCTGATTTGTGCTCTCAGCGGGAAGGTGGCTTTCGGCACACGTGTCTCTGCCGTTGTGTTTCTCTCCCTTGGAGGCTGTGAGCTCCAACAGGACATGCTGGCCTCGCCCGTCTTTGCCCAGCCCTCTGTTGGGGCTGCAGTGCAGTGAGTGGGTCCGGGTGTCCCATTCGCCCCCTCGTCTGGGTTGTAGGACGGGGACCAGAACATGTCCCTTTGCGGACACTCTCCAGTGAGCAGGAGGGCCACCAGAGAGGCGGAGAAATAGTTGGTCCTTTGAGGCTAAAATCGGGCGGTGGGAGATGTGGGGGACCGTTGACTGTCATTTGTTTAGACAAGCGAGGCTTCTGCCACTCTGTCTCGGGCACTCTGGGGGAGACAAAGGCGCTTCTGATGGGAGGCTGCCCTCTCCCCAAGAAGGAGGGCGCGCCGGGGTGGCTGGGTGCGCTTGCTTCCAGATGAAATTATGTGCTTGGGGTTTGAGTGGACTTAGGCCTCATTCATGCATGTCTGTTTGCTCAGCCTGCCAGGCCCCCGTACCTGGTCTCCCAGCCTCCTGGGGACAGATCGGGGCCTTGCTGTTCTTCCAGGGAGTTAAGGAGCATTACCCTCCCCTGTGCTCTCTTTCCCTAGTAGCTACCGCTCAGGGCGCCCACCCCTGTGAGGCCAGGAGGAAGCAGCTGGAGCCACTCAGAGCTAGGTTTGAGTCCCCGCTCTGCTGCCCTTGAACTGTGTGACCCTGGGCATGTTACTTGACCTCTCTGTTTCCTCATCTATACGGTGAGGCTCATATTGCCTGCCTACCAGGTCTTGGCAAGGCTCTGATGCATTCATTCCAGCTTCTCCTAGGATCCAAAAATCCTGCTGTCAGTTCTCTTCCCAAGAGAACCGAGTGCTCTGTCCATGACAAGACATGAACAAGAATGTTCAGAGCAGCCTTAGTAATTAGCCTAAAATTGGGAATAACCCAAATATCCATCAGTACTAGAATGGATATACAAATTGTAGCATGATCACATGACGGAATACTATATAGCAGTGAACAAGGACAAATACAGACTTGTGTTGAGCAAGATAAGCCAGTCGCAGATGAGTACATACTGCATGATTCCATTTATATGAAGGTCAAGGGCAGATAAAACTGGCCTGTCGTGGGGCACCTGGGTGTCTCAGTCATTAAGCCTCTGCCTTTAGCTCAGATCATGATCCCAGGGTCCTGGGATTGAGCCCTGCATCGGGCTCCCTGCTCAGCAGGGAGCCTGCTTCTCCCTCTCCCACTCCCCCTGCTTGTGTTCTGTCTCTCACTCTGTCTGTCTCTGTCAAATAAATAAATAAAAATCTTAAAAAACAAACAAAAACCCAAAAGCGGCCTGCTGTGATAGAGCTTGCAAGAATGGTGACTTCTAGGGGACACTGACCAGAAAGGGGGACCAGGGAGCCTTCTGGGTGTGAGATGATGGTCTCATGAATGTGTTCCTACCTGAGTGTCTGTCAGGTTTGTGCCCGCCATCAGTGCACAGGACCGTATGGAGGTGACATCTTGGACACCCTGTGCCCCACGCACCACCCCCCCTTGCCAAGAGAAGGATCCCGCAGCCATAACCGGTCTGTCAATGCTCATTGGGAGGATCGCCAAGGTGCACTGGCAGATCTCTGCTGCTCCGTGCGAGAACCCGCCGAGGAGCCACAGAGGCCACGGTGCTCTCATGGGACCTTGTTGTCCTCCAAGAGTGTCGTGCCTGACCTGGGGGCACGGATGCCACAGGCCAGGACCCACTTTGTCCTTGCGTGTGGCATCCACAGCAGACATATTTGGGCCTCAAGAAAACGGTGGCCCTGGGAGCATTCACTTACCTTAAGTTCTAGCCCTGTGGTTGGAAGAGGGACAGACTGGCTTGCCCCGGAGAGCCCTTTCCTGCTCTCCTGTGGGCCTCAGTTTCCACTCTGGGAAGTGTGAGGCAGCCAGAGGGACATGTGCACATCACCCAGGAAATAGCCTGTGTGACGTGCAGCCCCTGGCCCGGCCCGCCTGTCGCCCCCGTGCCCCTTCTCCGCACACCCCATCATATCAGAGTGTGTTTGTTTCATGGACTCGTGGCGCCCCTGTCAGCTCCGCAAAGGCAGGGTGTTGAGTCTCTTGCTCGTGGCTGTATCCGCAGCCCTTGGTGTGTAGTCGGCACTGAATAAATAGTTGTCAGCCTTGTGCTGACTTGGTAGTGGCTGTTAGAAGGTCCTCTTTGTATGTTCGCGCCTGAGGCTTTCTCTGGGGTGGAATTGAGGCCAGAAAACTTGAGTGTCCTCACCCAGGGATGATGCCGGAGCTGTCCGCTGAGTTGTTCAGTGTCTGCTTCATTTTAAGGCTGGAAGTCACTGAGAGAGGAAAGGCCCATTTTGCAGATGTGGAAATGGAGGCCCAGAGATGTGCCAGGAACTTCCCTTCCAGGGCAGCTTTGATGGTGAAGGAGGGCGAGGGAGCCTCTGTGCTTGCCCTTGGCATTGACCATGGACTGTGGCACGATCTGTTTCCCTCTGACTTCTAGCTAGTTCTCCCCAGCGCTCTGGCCATATGCCAGCCCTCTGCCCCCTGGAATTGGGGGTGTTAGGAGGGAGCTGTGTCCCCGTCCTCAGGTGAGGGGCTGCTCGGTGAAAACCGTGCGGTCTGTGGGCCGCATGTCTCCCGTCTCAGCTTGGCTGGGGCCCAAGGTGAGGGCACCATGCCTCGGGAGTGAGTCACTCTCTGTCCATGCCAGGCAGGAGGTCCAGGGGACGGGGGAGTGACCCCACAGCGTGCAGGCCCAGTGGGAGGAGGCCCAGGCACGGCCCCCGGCTTGTGAGGCGAGAAGGGAGGAGAGTGGAAACTTTGACATTAGTGGGGATCAACCTTACAGACCCACAAGAGTCCTGGACCTTGGCTCTTTGTGTTCGAGAAACCACAAAGGAAAGGAGAACTGGATTTGGCTACATAAAAAAAGTGACCCTTGAGTGTGGAAAAACAGACCGATCAGCCTTCCCATAAACCGACCCGAAAGGCAAGAGATGAGTTGGGGAAAGGCAGGGGCAGCATATCTGACAAAGAGTTAAATCACCTTAATACGTAGAAGGTGCACATGAATCAGTAAGAAAATGCCTGCCTGGGGGAGGGGGATGTGCAAAGCATAAAAGGAGAAGTGCAGCGAGTGGCCAATAACTCAGAAAATATCAGCCTCTCAGCGAGCAGAGAGACGTGCGCTAAAAAGAAACTATGATGCAATTTCTCGCCTGCAAAGCTGGCAAAGATTTAAATATGAGAATGCATTTTCCAAGGAACAGGGGTGCTGCAGCACTTCTGTGGGCCTCTCCCTTGTGGGTCTGTAACCCTCTCCCCACCCCCTGAATTGGTTGCTCTTCGGATGACCTTGTCCTGTTACCTCGTGTCCACAGAGAAGGTTAGTAGCTGCCGCTCTTGAGCGCCTACTGTGTACCAGGCTTCCTGGTCATGTCCTCACGGCCCGGACAGCCTGCCTGTGTGGGGTGGCTCGGTGCTCCATTCTGCAGGTCAGAAAGCCGAGGCTCAGAATGGTGGAGGGACTCTGGTGCCATCTCCCCTTGGCTGGTGGGACCCGAAGGTGAATCCAGAGATAACAAGCCCCTGAGGCCACGCTCTCCTTTCTGCTTCCCTCCTGACCACCGTGTGGGCCCTGGCTGTCTTGGAGCGAGAGGACGTTGACTGGGGCCCAGAGGGTCCCCACATCTCTGGTCTTCACTTGGACTTTCCAGAAGCCATGGTCTGCGGGAGCCGATTAAACCGGATCCGTCCTGCCCAGGAGGCCGGTGGTTACAGAGGTGCCTCCCTGTTGGCCCGGATGCCGCCCTGTGCTTTTGCTTCTTGGCACAAACGATCCCGTAAGGACCTGAGCCCTCCGTGTGGGAGTGGGGTTCCCTCCTGAGACGCAAACATGCACCCCAACGGTGCACGCGCTCAGGGAGAGCGGTGTGGCCTGGAGAACGCGCAGGAGGACTCGGCCGGCCTGGGTTTGAGTCAGTGGTGTGCTGGTGCTTCCTGGGGAGTGGTGGGTTTTCGGAGAGGTGGGGGGAGCCTTCATCTGTAGATCGTCCCCCACGGTTAAATACGTCCACTGCGGCCGGAGCAAGACCAGGAAGAGTCCCATCCATCACACGCTGCCACCGCGTCCCGCTGGCCGAGACTCGGTCTCCCCGCCCGTGGGTGTGATAACCTGCCTGACGGGGTTTTGGGGAGGACTGTGGGTGAATCCGTGTCCTGCTCGGAGAGGCACCTGTGCGTCGTCGGTGCTCTCCACGCGTTTGCTACCACATGTGCACAGCTGTTCCTTCACTCGGTCCTTAGGTCCGTCACCATTGCCTTCCTAAGGACCTACTGTGCTCCAGGCCTGCGCTGGAATCTTCCTTTGCCCCCACCTGCCTTGGAGAGTCACTGGCGGGGGAAACTGAGCAGGTGCACTCAGCCCCGCCCTCGTTTGCTGTGATTTGAGCCGAGGGCAGCCACGTTTTCCTCCTTCTCGGGAGCCTCTGCTTGTGTGGCCGCCTGACTTTGAGGCTGATGAGGGTCGAGAGGGCCCAGGCTCGGCCCCCAGGTGTGCGACCGGCTGCGTGTGTCCTGCGTGTGCCTTGCACCCCATGTCGTCAGTGCAGAGGATGTGACCTGGCCCTTCAGGGGTGACTGTCACTGGGGCAGGTGTGGTGGGAGCCTGGGCATGAACCCGACTCTGCCGGCTCCTGCTGATGCCTTGTTCTGAGCCTCAGCGTTCTCATTTGTAAAACACTCTTTACTGAAGGGTGGGAGGTTGGTTTTGAGGTGGCCAAAGTGAAAGGCCCTTCCCCGTGGCGTGTTTTCAGTGAGTGAAGCACACTGTTGCATCAGGCCTGGCTTGGCCGGGCAACACCCCCCACCCCCGCGGGCAGGGGACTTCGAGAGTCTCCAGGTCCAGCTCTGTCTTCCTTTAGGCTCCAGCAGGGCCTGGGGAGGGGGATGGGAAGGGCTGAGGGAAGGGGCTTTCCATGGTGAAAACACCTGTTTTAAGAAGACATCCGCTCCCCGTTTCTGGAGGACCCTGCTTCCCAGTCCCCTTGCCAGGCCACATTCAGGTCATGGGGCCCGCCCCCCACCCCACCCCAGCCCCCATGGCCACAGTAATCAGGACCACATTTCCTGAGCCCTGCCTGGTGCCAGGCCCTTCAGAGGTATGCTTTCCAGTCCCTGTGACCCCCTGCAGTATGGTCCTGTAACTCTGTCTGGTGGGTACAAAGCTGAGGTCAGACGCTGTCATTCACCTGCTCACAGGACTTGGTCGAACTCAGCTGGGCAGCCTGATTTGCCTCCCTCCAGAAGCTGAGCTCCCCGCCCCCCACCAGGTAACAGCCTTGGAGCCATTTGGTTTGGTAGACAGGGAGGAATAGTATCAGCCTTCCCATAATGACTTCCTTCCAAGGAGCACAGTATGGACTAGGGAGATTTTGGAAGGAATAACCTGACCGTGGAGAAACCTTCTTGACATCTCTTGGCCTGGGGGTCCTGGTCATCAGCAGCAGTGACAGGTCATACGAGGGCAGGCACCCTGGCTATGATGTAAGGAGAAAGGCACCAAACTTCTGGGGCCTTCTCAAACCCACAGGCCCCGTCTAATTCTGAGAAAATCATCAGTCCAATGCCCATTCAGGGACATTCCGAAAATCTCCTGACCAGCACTGCTCAAAACTGCCCAGGCCGTCGAGAACAAGAAGTCTAAGAAGCGGGGCACCTGGGTGGCTCAGTGGGTTAAAGCCTCTGCCTTCGGCTCGGGTCATGATCCCAGGGTCCTGGGATCGAGCCCCGCATTGGGCTCTCTGCTCCGCGGGGAGCCTGCTTCCTCCTCTCTCTCTCTGCCTGCCTCTCTGCCTACTTGTGATCTCTGTCAGGTAAATAAATAAAATCTTTAAAAAAAAAAAAAAAAAGAAGTCTAAGAAGCTGTCACAGCCCAGAGGAGCCTGAGGCGACAGGAGGACTCAGTGTAGCGGGGTGTCCTGGATGGATCCTGGGACCAAACAGGAACGTGCAGTAAAAACTGTGGAAATCAGAAGAAAGCGTGAACTTAGGTTACAGTAATGCACGGGTGTCATTTCCTTAGTTGTTACCAGGCCCACCGCACTAGCATTAACAAGGGAAAGCAGCATTTTGCGCACGCGGGAACTCTCTGTGCGCTCTTTCCCATTTTTCCGTAAACCTGAAATGTAAAAAATTTAGGGAAGAAAAAAAAAGACGTGCCAGGGAGGCGTGGGCTCGCGTGGCTCCCTTCCTGGTGACCCACAGGGCAGAGCTTAATGGGCTCCCGGTGTGGCTGGTGTGCTCCTCCTTCCTTGCCTTGGTTGGTCACGCCCTGGCCTGACCACTGAGTGTGCCCAGCGGCCCTGCCTCCCAAGTCAGGAGCCCCTCTCCCTTGATGTCCAGGAAGAATCCCAGCCTCCTCTTCCATTAGCAGACCTGCACTTACATGCCCTCCCCGCCCCAGGTTCTCGCCCCTGCCCTGGCCCCCTCTGCCTTCATCTTGCAGGAGGGAGGGTAATGGGAGGATGTCCAGCATTAGACCGTTGGTGGACTCGCTCACCAGGAAGTCCTTGGCCCCGACCCTGGACAGCAGCCCAGGACACTTTGATGTAGTGTTCTGGCTGGTCCCTGGGCCAGTTCCCCTCCTTCTTTGCCCGGGGCTTTTTTGCATGTTCTTCTCAAGGCTTCGAAGACCTTGAGCTCACCATCTGAAGCGGCCCGTCTCTCTTTCCTGGATCTCCAGCATGGTAAACTCTGGCAACCGCCTCAGACTCAATTTCCCTTTCTGTCCATCAAATCAGCCTCCTCCTGGGCTGCGGGGTATGCCCTGCAGCCGCCCACTGCAGCACATGGCCCCTGTTAGCACTCTCTGTGGCCAGGAGAACCCTGGGGAGGAGCCCTCCCATTCATTCAGAGGCTGATCCCAGCGGCGGGGTTCGTCTTGGAAAGAGCCCCCTTTCTCCCTTGCAAATTTCATGGGGTGTGGTGGGGGTGGGGAATGTTAGTTAAGTGAGTTCTTTTGAGTTCTCTCTGAGATTTATTCCGGTTTGTTTCTTGCTCTTCTTGGCCTTTCATAGTGACACCAAAGAGTAGGCAGGAGCTAGTGTTCTTTGAGCATTTACTCTGTGCACACACTTTTATTTCTTTGTTCTCCCCACGACAGCCCTGGGAAGGAGTCTTCCTGCCCTTCTCTCCAGCCGAGCTGCTGCGGAGCCCGGAGCATGTGCTCAGGGCGCCGGCTCCCGGTTGCAGAGCTGGGCTCTCAGACTCGACTCAGTCTGATTTCACATCCAGGCTCCTTTCTTCACGGCCCCAGCTTGCCTGGTGGCCGGTGGCCCCCACAGTCGGAGGGGCCCAAGGTCCCCAGGGATGGTTGTGAAATCGACCTGATGCTTCTCATGGAAAGTGACATAGTCAAGGTCAGTGACCAGCTCGGACTTCCCTGTTCCAGGACCGAAAGGCCCTCTTTCTGGGAAGCCCCCCAATCCCGGGCCGACCCGCATTTCGGTCGCCCCGCCCCTGTGCAAGTTTTGTGACATTTCAGGTGTTCGGTAGCCACTACAATCTGATGGCGGAGGCACAGAATATTTCCATCATGACAGGTCAGCTGGATGGTGCTGGTCTAGAGGGTTGGCACGGCCGGGGCTGCCCAGCCAAGACTTACCTCACTTCCCCATGCTTAGCATCCTGCTGGAGGCTGTGGGATTTGTCTTCGTCTCTGGGTCTCCTTGTAACCCCGCAGCCCCTTTGTCCAGACTGCCAGCCGTACCCTGGCACCCCTCCCCACACTGTCCTGCTTGGCCCATCCCAGGCTGCCCGTCGCCTGACCTGGACACCCTTCCCAGTGCAGGGAGTCCTGCTGGCCAGCAAGCAGGAGGACGTGGAGGGCATGCTGGGTTTGGCACCTGACATTGTTGGCTCAGCTGGACTGGGCAGGCCCTGTCCTGGGCTCTTGGTGTCTGTTCCCTCCATCAGGAAAAGGTGATGGTTTGGCAAATACTGGGAAGCTGCTGGAGGCTTTCCCATTAGACAGATTGGAAAACTGTCAGTCACTAAAAAACTGATGGTGGGGAGGTAGGGGAGAGAGAGTGGGAGGTCCTATAAGAAAGAGGCTTTGATTTTGACCTGGAATAATCCCTCAACTTTGCCCATTTTCTCACCCTTCTGTGATCGGGTTTGATGTGCCAGACGCTGTGCTCGGTGCTAGGGATGCCTGGGTGAGCTCTGGGGCTACGGCACTGTCCCTGCTCTCAGGGGTTCACAGACACTGGGGAGAGGCAGACACATGAGTGAGAAGTCACATTTCAGCTCAGGTGGTGCTTAGACCACTGCAACTGAGTATTAGCATGGACTCAGTGTGAGGTCCTGTGGGCAAGGACTGTGTTGGCTCAGTGCACAGTAGGTGCTCATTAAGCGGTTGCTGGAGAAACGTTTGTAGGGTGTTGTCACCATCTGCTGAGGTCTTTCTCGTCTCTGTCTCTTTTCGTCCACTGACACAGGATATTTTTTGCTCCCATTTGATAGCGTTCAAAGAGGCACGCCCTCTAATTCAACGTACCCAAGGAGATTTGCCTTCAAAGATAACTAAGATGAACTGAGCACATGCCAAACACTTTACCCTGATTATCTTTTCAGTCTGTGGAACAAGCATATGGGGGACAGAGGAGGAAACTGAGGCACAGAAAGAGCCGGGCAGTTAAGCCCACGTGGTGGTGTCCAGCTGTGGGACGAGGATGCCCGAGCCTCCTCTCGAGCTTTTCCGGGCTCACAATATTCCTGAGATGCTGATTTGGACTGAGTCGACCCTGGCACCGATTCCCTAGTCCTTGCCCTCAGCGCCGTCTGCAGAGACAGCTCCAAAGCTATCGCAGGTCTTGCTCTTCCAGGAGGCTTGAGGCAGCAGTGATGTGGGGCTACGGGGAACAGAAAACTTTTCCCCGAGTTAAGCCAGTGGGTCTCCTGAGTGATGATCTGGGCCCCAGGAAGGAAGGTCCCACGCGGAGGCTGACTTCATCCATGAGTGCAGAATAAACCCCATGACATATGACACGCGGCCGCGGAGGCTGCCACCAGGGCCCGGGGGACGCGCCCGCCCTGGTCCCCTCCTTTACTCCTCTGGTGCCCCCAGGGAGCCCAACAGCGCTGCAGCCCCAGCCAGAGTGCTTGGAGCTGTGTGGAGCACTTAGGAGTCCTGAGTTCCAGTCCTGCCTCGGGGCCCTCTTAGCCATGGGAGCTGCACATGGGCGGGGAGGGGTCTGTGCCAGTCTCTCAAGGAGGGACTTGTTTCTGGCAGAGGGTCTGGTTCAAGGTCCGAACATTTTGATCCCTTAACGAACACCTGAATAAATTTTGCAGGCTGGATAACCCCTAAAATACTTTGAAATAAGAACAAATGCTTCTAGATGTATATTTTGTGCCTGGTGCTGTTCTAAGCCCTTGCTGTCTATTATCTCGCCTAGTCCCTGTGACAACCCTGTGGGATGGGTGCTACCATCTTTCATCAGCTCTGAGACCCCGCTGCTTGTAAGTTACCCCGTTCTCTTATGTAGCTTGGAGGGAGAAAAGAATGCCACCAGAGCCTTGCTACCCAGCCAACTTTAAGGGAGGTTCAGCTGTGTATCTTTCAGCTGATGAGCTACAGTATTCCCGAGTCGATTCTAGATGAGGAAGTCAAGGCACAGAGAGGCACGTAACTTGCTCAGCACACAGCTAGTGAGCCGCAGAGCCAGGATTCGAACACTCGTGGCCTGTTAGCAGAACCTGGTGTCACGACCACTGCGCTGCGCTGGGCAGTTACGGGAACCAGCATGGAGCGGGGGTCAGAGCAGAGGAGCTGGTGTTTTGTGTTTCTCTGGGTCCCACTCCCACGACTTAACGAACTTTGTGGCTTTGAAATGTCCCGGTGCCTCCCATCCCCACCACCATCACCACCATCATGACCAGTGCCATCATCATCGTCACCACCATCACCACCACCAGTTCATTCAAAGAGGAAGATGCTGCACGCGGTGTCCTCCCTGCTCTCCCTAGGGACTAAGGTGCACTAGATGCAGCCGCTCCCCAAGTCAGTGATGCTCCCAGGCCTGAGTCACGTGATTCCTGGGGCTTTCCCAGCGTTCACCTTCATATTGTCACACAATGTGCAGGTCATGCCTGCCTTCAGAAAGGAAAGGCAGGGCAGTATTTTAAGTGCTCTCAGCCCCTATCCTGGGAATAACAGGCCACAACATTTGATTTGGAAAATGAGAGCGTTTGGGAGTTAGCGCATGTGAGGAGGGAGTAGGAGAAACCACTTGATGCGTTCTTGCTGGGGCACCCAGATTGAATGCAGTGTGAGTCCTTTGATCCAACCTGGCAACAAGCCCAGGGAAGAGTGGGAAATCCCAAGAGGGCACTGAGATGAGCTGTCAGCCTCAGTTTCCTCATCTGTGAAATGGGCACTGTAACACCGTAACACAGTTACACTGCATCCATTACAGTTCCTGTGCCTTTTCTCTTCCCTCACCACACTTCTCTTTCTTATGTCACTTTTGGGAAATAAATTGTGATTTTTCTTTTTTCTGAAAACTTTTCCCTGCGTGGTGAGCTTAGATGATTGTTATAAGGGCTTTTTCTGAGCAGACGATGTTAGAGGCGCCGTGGATCCTGAGCATGAACTGCCAGGTCAGGTCCTCACCTGTGAAGGGAGAGGAGAGGAGCAGGAGCCCACACTGACAGGGAGACCAGCACCCCATAATCCAGGGCCTACAACACCATCCAAAGGGATTTGGAGGTTTTCGAAGAGCTAAGGCAGTGCCACCAGAGTTTCTTAAGAAAGGCAGTGGTCTTTTCGTGCAGTCGAGAAGGACTTCTTCCCGAATAAATGAACTGCCACCCTCATCTCCAACCCCTTCCTTCCTGGTGGTGCCAGAAGTGTCTTAACCAAGTATTTCCTAAAATGAATTTTGTTATATACGACAACAGGGGTGCTAGCAAAAAGTAAAAATAGTAACCATCACCACCACGACAGAACAAACGCCACCAAAGATTCTGTGACATAGAAGCAGTATAGGCAGGTTTCGTGGCTACAGGACTTCTCAGTGCCTTTAATATATCATTGCGAATTGTAAACCTCCATGAGGGGAGTGACAGTTTTCTAAATGTATTTGTCTATGGAACCTCTCCCTTCTTCCCTCCCTTCCTTTGTCTTTCATTCAAAAAATGATCTCCTCTTGGAACCCACATTAGAGCTGTTCTTGTGAATTTCCCCCTCCCTTCCCCTGGTCCCTTCAGCCCAGAAAGTATGAAATCTTCATGGACGGGCTGATGTGCAGGATATTTTTCCTGAGAGGCTGGGTAAGGACGCCTTGGGGTTTTCCACTGGAAGACATCCCAGAAAGCTGTGTGCTGGCATGCTTGGTGGCCCTCTCTGGGGGCTGAGACCTGGAAGCGGCAACACCTGCTCCCTGCCTGTACTGGCTACAGGGACAGGCCATTGCAGATAAGCCAGACCTCTCTCCACGTTGGTCCTCAGGGGAGGGCGGTGACAGAGGTGAGCCCAAGCCAGCTGCCGCCCCGGAGCCCTCCACTGCCTTCAAGGCCCCGCATCACTTGTCACTTAGCATCAGCTGACCGCTCCAGCAGTGTCCCTTTCTCTGCTCCACGCAGGCTGATGGGATGGGGGAAAGGAGCCTTTGGCCAAGAGTCGGGAGACGCGTGTTCCAGATTTTCGCTTGGGCCACCCACAAGTCTAGTACCTTCTCCTCACTCAGGACAACCCTTCAGTCTTTAGAAGGCAGCTTCTTCCTTGAAAGTAATTCTTTCCCTTAGAGAAAATGGTTCACCTTGAGCCTCCTTCCTAAAGCAATCCGCAGAAACCTGCTGGGCCTGTTTTTTGGGTATCTCGCTGGGACAATGGGAGGAGACATAGGCTTGGAGAGATGGTTCCTGAGCCAGAGCAGAATGGGAGAGAATCCCGGGCCCTCCCGACCACCCTGTCCCCCTGAGGGGCACCTGCTTTATGTTTTGCCTGTCGGGACTCTGGACAAAGATTTCATTTGAAGAAAGCTTCTGCTGCTTAAAAAAAGAAAAAAAAAAAAAAAGAAATGATAGAACAGGCTTGCAAAGTACTAACCTAGGATAGATGGGTCCCCGGTTGTCTTTCTAAGGAAAAGATGTTTCAGGTAGAGCCCAACCGGTCAGGATCTTCGGGTTCATAAGAGTTCCTGCTCCTCTTAGGACCCTTGTAGGCAAGGAGGGGAGGGTCTGGAGTCTCCTTGCCTGCCTTTGGAGGCACCCGCTTTATCAGCTGCCACACCCCTCCCTCCTCTTCCCACCTCTCCCTATGCCTCGCCATCATGCACCGTGAGGGCATGGCTATGACCGGACCCATTTCTTGGATAGACAGGAGCCTGGGACGGTTTCCTGGCACCAGAGCCTTGGACACAGTGAGCCTTGTACTGCGCACTGAGCTAATAAGGCTTTAGAAATTCAGATAAAATCCACTTTACATGAAATTAATCACTCTGAAGTGAATACTGTTGCACAACCCTCTCTTCTATCTGATTCCAGAACATGTCCACCCCTCCAGCAGGAAACTGCACCCACGAGAAGTCACTGCTCGCTTCCCCCTGCTCCCCTCCTCCAGCCCCTGGCAACCATCGATCTGTGTTTTGTCCTACAGCTTTACCTGTTCTGGAAGCTTCAAGTAAATGGGCTCCAACCATACGTGGTCTGCTCTGACCGGCTTCTTTCGCGTAGCGTGAGGATTTCAAGGTTCATCCCTGTTGTAGCTAGCGTGTGTCAGTCTGTTGTTCCTTTTTCTGGCTGGCTAATATTCCGCTGTGTGGATGGAGGGTGTTTGGTGTGGCCACTCACCTGCTAATGGGACATTTGGCTTGTGTCCACCTTGTAGTTATTGCAAACGATGCCGCCGTGAATGTCCGTGTTTGTTTGAGTCTGCTTTCGATTCTTTGGGCTGTATACCTAGAAGTGAGTTGCTGAGGTTAGCATTTTTAGGAATGGTGACTTCTTTAATCCTCCCAGAGCTCCCGTAAGTAGATACAGATGGGAAGACTGAGGCATGGTGTTGGAACCTCCTGCCTCACATCAAACACTTCCAAGCAGCAGAGCTGGGATTTGAACCCAGGGAGTCTGATCCGCGGTGGCCCCGGGAATCTTTCCCTGGAATGTTCATCTGCTGTCACGCCAGTTCAGTCCCCATTCCTCTGAGCCAGATGAGATCTAGGCATTGTTTTTAAAAATCACTTAGATGGAGCTTGAGAAGGGCAGGTGAGCTTGGAGGTGTGGGGACCAGGAAGGGCCCCTCTCGAATCGGAGGCCTGCTCGAGAAGGTGGCGCGTGGCCTTTGGTGACTCCAGTGTTCAGCAGGAGTATTTTCTCAGTGGCCAGAAACTCCGCTGTTACCTGTGGACCTTGGTGTCAGTACACAGAGGAACTCCTCACTTACTCGGAGGCCACTTTCCCACGAGCACGCTGATCCCAAACGCAGCCCAGAACCCCAGGAAGAGGCAACCCCTGAGCTCACAGCCTTCACCCTATCGTGCCCGGGGTGCCGGCGGCAAGCGTAGAGTTAGGGTTTCTGAGACCATGGAAGTAGGCGCAGCTCACGAATTAGGAGAAGGAAGGGAGACTCGCAGGGACTGACATGCTGTCCCCAAGAGCAGAACTCCCTGACAGCCTGCAGAAGGAGGGGGAGATGGTAGAAGGAAAGATGGGAGATGCGCCGCTGCCTGGGCTGTTCCCGGGTTGCCAGCGAGCCGCTCGCCGCTGTCCGGGAGCTCCTGACGGTGGCAGTGTGCAGTAGCGGATGCTCCAGACGACGGGCATGTCATCACGAGAAGGGCAAAGGGTATTCCGCGTGGTCTGTTAAAGCGAAGAGGAGACATTTCTATCTAAAAATTATTAAAATTTTTCTAAAGGGCCTTGGCACTCAGAGGGTAAGCTCTGGCTGGCGTTGCCTCTGACCTTGGCCGCCTGACTGGACAGTGAAAGGGGAAATCGTTCCCGGGGCTACGAATGGGATCCTGCCGACATCTGGGCTGCCTGGCCCCTTTGTCCCCCCACTGACGGCGGGCAGCGTTGCGAAGGTCCCAGGCCCCATGTCTGTGTGAACGTCTCCCCCCACCCACCCCCCCGTCTCGAGTCCTTCCCCTGGGGTCGGGGCTGTGGTCCCAAACAGCAGCAAAGAAAGCTCTGTTCTTTGACCCTGACTGCCATCGGCCACCCGTCTCTGCTCGCTGTTTGTTGTGCAACTGTCCTGGGCTAAATCTGAATTCTTTCTCAGTCAGTGCCCAGTTTTGCTTTGTAAAAATACATTACTGGGAATATTCGTCCCTGGGCGGAGAGGCCCGCCAGCACTCAATGGAGGTGTCTGGGAGAGCTTCCTACGATCGGGTCAGGGATGCGGAGGGAGCGGGAATCTCTCCTCTCCCTGTCCTTTACACTGGGGCTTTAACTGGGGAGACTTTCCTTTGGACCCACGTGACCCACGCTTCCCTGTCCCTCTGTGTAGGTGCCCCAGGTTCACCCTGTCCACACGGGTTCTGGGAAAGAGTATCTGATCAGGTTTTTTTTTTTCTTTTTTAATGACTTAAAAACAGCAAACATTTATTATCTCACACCATTTGGAAGGCCAGGAAGCAGCTTAGCTTCCCGCTGGAAGCCCCCAGGTCCTGGGGCCAGAAGGCCTGGGTTTCCCTCTCCAGGCAGAGCAGGGCCATCCCGAGTCACTGGGCGGAGGATCTAGACGAGTGGGCTGTGTCTCAGGAAGAAAGCGCAGGCCATGTTTGGAAGACAGTAAGGCTGGAATCAGCAGATCCAGATAGGAAGCCTTTGCCGTATTCCAGAAGAAAAACGAGAGGAGACAGAACCAGAACAGAGAATTCAGAAAAGTTTGGGTCGATGGAAGGGGAAGGAGCAGCCACGTTTGACCCTGGTCAAGGGTTCAGGCCATTGGGTTTTGCATGTGGCTGGCGTGTAGACGTGGTTGCCACAAGGCAGGCTTGGGAGGCCAGAGGGAGGATCCATGGGTGGGTCTGGTGTGGCCGGAGGTCATCAGGGTGGCGGTGACCTGCAGACAGTCCCGGGCACATAAGCCCTCCATGAAGGCAAGGAGCTTTGCTTTGCCTGATAACGTGTCTCAGTCCCCGAACATGCTGGAAGCCCGTCTGTGGCGCGCAGGAAGCGCTCGATAAATATTTGATAAATGAATAAACTCTGAGTCTGAAGCTCAGGAAGCAGACTCTTAATCCAGTTTTTAGGTGATTTATTTCAAGCTGAGGCCGAGGCTGTGTGTATGTGTGTGTCTGTAAAACTACCCTTCTCTGCACAAGAACGGCCCTGTTTCTACCGGAGATGGTCACTGGCGCCCCGTGGAAACGGCTGAGGCCCTTGAGCTGGTGCTGGGCGCGTGCGGACACTGACGAGCGCGGTCATGCCGGTGGCTTGGCTCCACCTACGGGGGGGTGCTGATGCTCTCGGACGCGAGCTTGGACGCGAGCTCTGTCCCATCCCCTGTGGACCGGCCCAGCGTCCTCCACCGTCTGAATTACTCGCACGTGATTCGAAGCCAGGAGATGATTTCTGCTCCTGAAATGGGCTCTGAAGGAGCGCCCCGGGCCTCCCGCTGGTGGGGGCGCAGTCTGTGGGGCCTGTGCACCTGCCCAGGGGAATCTTCCTGGGGAGCCCATGCCCCTGCTTGAGGAACGGCAGAGGCTGCCAGCTGGCCCCTCCACCATCATCCTCGCGGCTGGAGACTTCTTAGAACTTATGGCATTGGTTTCAGACTTCTTTTAATTGAAGTGAAATTCACGTAATATAACATTAGCCCCTGTGAAGGCTGCAGGGCCCCACAGCCGCCACGGTACTCAGGTCCCCTGCACAGGCCACAGTGGCTCCCTGTCCCCTCCTGCAGCCCCCGACAAGCACTCACCTGCTCTGCATGTCTCTGGACCTCCCTCTTCCGGACGGTCCGCGTAGGCGCAGATTGCTGGGAGCCCTTTCGTATCGGGCTTCTTGCATTTAGTGTCGTGTTTTCGAGGGTCGTGTGTGTTGGAGCCTGTGTCTGTACGAATTCACGGTCAGTGAATGTTTGTTGAGTGAGTGTGTGGTCCAGTGATAAACACACAGCATTCTCACACTCAGATTCTGTGGCTCCCTCTTGCTAGCTTCTGTGAGCCGTCACGTCATTCATACGTGCTCCTGTCTCTCCAGAAGGGGTTTGGGGTTCACTTGGGTCTCTCTGAATGGCATCACCCCATACCTGGCCTCCCAGTTTCAGGACCTAACTCCTGCAGGCTCGCAGAGAGACGGGATTTTGGAACCCCTTGAGGAGATGGCGTGCCAAAATGGACCACTGTTGGATAACACACATTTAGCAGTGCTTTTCGTGGACGTAGCAGAAATCACACAGTGGCCTGTGTCCCTGAGAGAGACGCCGAAGAGGAGGGTAGGGCAGTTTTCCCTTGTTCACGGGATGGCTCACTGTGAGTATTGTGATAGCAGCAGCAGTAACAAAAAGACACGGTTGTTCGGGCTTACCTAGGTGCAGAGACATGTAGCAGCCGCCATTCTTGCTGGTGGTCCACTGAGTCACCCCTTACACCGTAAATGGCTCAGTGTCTCATGTATTGGGGGAATCGAATCTCTGTGAGCCTGCACATTCCTCAGTTCTCCGGTGGAGTCCAGGCATTACAACCTGGTGTTCAAGGCTGTCCATAATTGGGATCTAACCAGGTTTTCTGACTCATCTCCATCAACCTCTGTCTCTCCACCTGATAAACTCCTATTCACCCTTCAAAACCCAACTCATACACCACAGAACTTTCCGAAGTCTTCTTGAATGACCCCATAGCTAAGTTAGTCCACCTCTCCCCGGGCTCCTGTGGGCCTCCACATCTGTAGATATCATACACACAGAATTCTAATAATCTCTAGGCATGTTTGATTCCCCCACTCAACTGAGAGGTCCTTAAGGGAAGGGATTCTGGACTGTATTTTTTCTTGGGGCAAATGCTTGCTAAGTGAATGAGGAGAGGTGTGTTTGTGTGTCTGTAACGCTGGGTAGAGAGGGAAGGGGGCTAGAGAACTCAGGAAAGATACTTGGATTCAAGTTTGTGGGTTTCCAGAATTCTAGGGGTTCACAGAGATCTGCTGAGACCTGTAAGCTATTTTCCTAATTTTGAAAAGTGTAAAAAACAGGCAGCATGAGATAAAATCTGTGGGGTTGGTTATTCGATTTTATTTTCCAGTGCAATGTATTCAGTTCGATGGGGCAATACCAGTTACATGGCATTGATCCAGAACGCTGGTGGACAGGAATCCAGGCTCTTTTGTTTGTGAAAAGGGGGACGTGTGTGACCATTACCATGAGCAGGGGTCCTGCGGAATGCACCCCGATGACGGGAGCGGCCCTTTACAACTGGCACTCATTTGCTATCTGCCCGTCCCTGCGCTGTATCCGACGTTAAATATTTTCGCTCTCACTTCTGCTCATTATGTCATAAGTAGATTGTTTTCCTGTCCTGGGCAGGATTTTAAAAGGTGGAATGCCTGAGGGTAGGATCGGTGGGGTGGTTAATCTGGGTCACATACACACACGTGGGGGCCTGGACTCCAAGGCTGTCTTCACCTCCACGCTCGGAACCACCGCTTGAAAGTTCTCCGCTTCCCGGCCTCCCGTGCAGACCATCGCACCCATCACACTTGTGGCCTTGTGTAAGCCCAGTGGCAGAGCCGAGGCACCCGGGGGTGAGGGGGCTGCAGAGCCCAACAGGGATCCAGGCATTCTGAGTCCATATTCCAGAACTTTCTTCTTCCCACCTGGCTTCCTGATGTGACTGAGCCTCTCTCTCTTCTCTCTGCCTTGGGGGTGTAGTTTTGTTTTGTTTTGTTTTGTTTTAGAGCAGTTTCAGGTTCATCACCAAATTGAGGGGAAGGCACAGGTTTCTCACACAGCCCCCGCGCCCCACACTTGCATAGCGTGCCCTCTATCAGCGTCCCCACCAGAGCGCTACGTTTGCTACAGTTAATGAACCTACGATGACTTACCGTTGTCACCCAAAGCCCATAGTTTACCTCGGGGCCCATGAGTTTGGACAGATGCTCAGTGGCAGGTGTCTACCAGTGTAGTATCGTAGAGAGTAGTTTCACTGCCCTAAAAACCCCCGTCCTCTGCCTTGTCACCCGCCTCCCCCAAATCCCTGGCAACCGCTGATCTCTCATGGTCTCTCCATAGTTTTGCCTTTTCCAGAATGTCATAGAATTCCAGAATCCTATAATATACAGCCCTTTCCGATGGGCTTTTTTCACTTAGTAAGATGCACTGAAGGTTCCTCCGTGTCTTTTGGTAGCTTCATTTCTTTTTAGCACAGAATAACATCCCCTCGTGTAGCTATGCCGGTTTCTTTATCCAGTCACCGACTGAAGGCCATCTTGGCTGCCACGTTTGGGCGATTACGAACAAAGCTGCTCCAAACATCCAGACGCAGTTTTTGCTCAGACCAAAGTTTTCAGGAGCTGATCTTTAAGGACTCTGTAGAGATCCTACCTCAGACGGGTTCTGGCCCTGCCGCCAGCTTCCTCGGAGGAAGATCACTGGGTTTGGGCATAAGCAGCCAGCCGAATGAGCGTTCCCTTGTCACACATCCTGGAGCCCTTGGATGGAAGCCTGCAGCCCCCCAGGCAAGATCTGAGCCGAGAACAATCAGGGATTTCCCACTTCTTCTTTGAAAGACAGCAACGCTGGCTGCCAGCCTTGCTTCCCCAAGAACTATTGTGTTTATTTGTCTAAGATTATACCCTGCCTGCCTCCAAGAAGGCTGCGGCTTCTCAAGACACCATGTGAAATGAGGCAATTAGGAGCTCACGGAACGAGCCCCTCCAGATCCCCAGGGACGGGCCCCGATTATCGTTTGGCTGCTTGGAGCATTCTGTTCGAGCAGCACAAGGGAAACACGGTTTATACTGTTTTTGTTTTCTGACCAGGAAAACCACACAAATCCTTCTCGCGGGATAGATCTCTTCCCTTCCCTGCCTTTCTTCTCTGCTGCCCCACTCTGTTGAAACCTCTCTAGGAGATTCTAGGGAGACCTGTCGACCCCAGTTGTCCGCAAAGGGAGACGGTGTCTTCTCATGTTTCAGTTCTGACTCTTGCCACGAGGGGCTTGTTAGCTGGGCCCTGTTAGGTCCCCTTCGGGTGGTCTCATTTGTGGCCGAGGCTGGTTGACCTTGGGGAGTACCACGCAGTGGTTCCCATACGTCTCTAGTATTATCTCTGTTTGATGGTTTAATTATACTCTACTTTCCTATGAAATTATTTGGCCGTGCCAAAACCCAACCACCACTTTTGCGCTATCTGCTTATTTATTCTACTTGAACTTATCCCTTTTTTTTTTGTTTTTTGCTCATTCATCTCCCATTCTGTCTGTTGCGCCCCTACAAGGGAAATTCCATGAGAGCAAGGACATCGTTTTTTCACAGCACACAGTAGGTCCTCAGTGCTGCGTGCAGGGACATTGTCACTGTGTGCAAGACACCCTGCTAAGTGTATCACCTGCGTCCTCTCATCAAGTCCTTGTAATGACCAATCCTCTGGGCTCTGTTACCAGCCCCATATCACAGATGAGGAAGCAGGTTCCAGAAGACTAACTTGCTCTCTAGCCCCGGGGCCCAGAGCCCATAGAGGCAGACCATGTGAAGTCAGAGTTTCTGACTCCCACACCTCGTTCTTTACCATTACAATCTGAGAAATGTCTAAAATTACATATACTCTGAACGTAGAACGGCTTTTCAACAAATTCATATTCATAACAACAGCTCATACCTACATTTGAGGTACCTTGTGTCTGTTTATGTAGACGTAGCGTGTTTTCTGTCTACAGGGTATGCTTGTGGACAGGGATGGGTCTCACTCCCTACAGCGTCCCCATAGCCTGTCATGGGCCTCGTACACATGAGCTCTCTCTGTTGAATGATGCAGACGTGCATGATGAGAAAAAAACAAACAGAGTAATTCTCAAGCCCCTACCCCCCCCCCCCATGATCTTTGTCCATAGATCAGCAACCATTGATCCAAAGGAATGTCGTCTTTTCAAAGGAAATTTTTTCATTGAATTGTATAAAATACCTACAGAAAAGCACACAGATACTAAGTGTACACATTGGTGAATTTGCACAAAGGGAACATGTCCTTGTGGCCTCTACCCAGATTAAGACAGAGTGGGACCCCCCCAGACCCTCCATGGTCCCCCATCCAGCCACCACTCCCCAAAAGGTGACCACGACCCTGACCTTTGCCAGTGTCTGTCCCTCAAATAGAACAGCCTGTGTGGGATGTTCTCTTGTTGGGTGGGACTCACCCTGCGGCTGAGTAGATGTGTAGTTTGCTACTCCTCCGCCCGATGGTTCTCCGCTGGGTGAATGCGCCATGATTTCTTTATGTTTGTTTATTACCAGGGTCATTAGGGACGTGCTGCTGTGAGTCTTGGGGACGTGTGATCAGTGTACACATTCCTGTTGGGGGGCTCTCAGAGTGGAGCTCCTGGGCACAGCGGGGTGGGGGATAGAGTTAGCTTTAGCAGATGCTGCCAGGACCCTTCCCGAAGAGCTCCACCAGTTCGTGCTCCCACTAGCCGCGCGAGAGCATCCGGGCTCCTCCACATCCTGACCATTGCCGGACACTATACTTTCCCCCCCGTTTTTAAAATATGGTGAAATATACATGAAGTGGACCCATTTTGAAAAACATACAGTTCTGTGTCACTAAGCACGTTGGCACTATGTGCAACTGTCACCACCGTTCATCCCTTGAGCTGTTTTCCTCTTACAAAACTGAACCTCTGTGCTCATAAAACACGAATTGCCCATCCCCCCTCTTCTGGACTGTGGCGGCCATCACTCTCCTTTCTGTCTCTCTAGGTCCCTCACATCAGTATAATCAGAATATTTGCATGTTTGTGGCAGGCTTTCACGGAGCATAACGCTCTCAAGGTTCATGCAGGTTCTAGCATGGGTCGGAGTTTCCTTTTTCTGGCTGAATAATATTCCGCCATATGTATATGCCACATTTTTGTCTTTTGTTCACCCACTGATGGGCACTTGGTGTTACTTCCACCTTCTGGCAACTGTGAACCATCCTGCATGGACATGGATGTACAAATCTCCATTCAAGTCCTTACTTTTATTTCTTTCAGGTACATACCGAGAAGTAAATTGCTGGGTCGTATAGTAAATCTGTGTTTAGTTATTTGAGGCATCCATCTCCATCCTGTTTTCCACAATGGCTGCAACGTTGTCTACTCCCACCAGCAGTGCACAAGGTTCCGATTTTTCCATCTCCTCCACCAGCACAGGTTACATTCTGCGTTTCGGTGTCGGTTTCGGTAGTGGCCATCCTGATGTGTGTGAGGGGCTGAAAGTATCTTTTTAAAAAAGCCATTCTGTGAGGTGTGTGGCAATCACATGGTGGTTTTAATTTGTGCTCAAAGTAACAAGTTGGTCTAGATGTCTGCCTTGAATAAAGGGTTGTTATGGTCTAGGTTGTTGTAAGTGATGCAGGATCATCATTGGGGTGCTTCCTAATTATTGTGATGGTGCTGGTACACAGTAGGTGTTCAATATACGCCTGTTGAGCTGAATGAAGTTAGTGGTGAGAGTGGCAGCTGGGTACTGGCATTCCAGAGGTGAGAGAAGCAAGACGTCCTTGGATGGTAGGATGCCGGCTGGAATGCCAGTCTATCTGTCTTCCTTTGCAAGAAATGACCTGTTCCCTTCCCGAGTCCTTAAACCAGCAACTGATCACTACCCAAATCAGGTGTCCTGTGGAATAGAAGAGATGTCACAGTTTGAAACAGCTGCTTGCTGTGACTGCTGTGTGGGCCCCCAGAGCCTTGAAATGGCATCACACCCTCCCAAGTGGCATATGAAAGACCAGCCTTTAAGCTCTGATCAAACATGGCCACGCGTATGTGGGTGTCATTCGTGTGCGGCAACACGTTCTGGAAATAACGAATCCACATGGGCTCAGCGTGGTGGGAACTGCACTGGCCTCAGGCTGGCCTGTGCCTACATGGCACTTGTTACCCGGGCGAGTGTCGTCCACAGCCACTGTGCTCTTGGAGTGTGTGAGGCCAGCAGCCAGCCGTCCATTTTCACTGTGTGCCATTTTGGTTTGTAATTAGCATTTCCCCCCCAGTCCCCTTGTTGGTTGTGCTGATGGACACAGACTTCAGGTGGGCTCTGGGCTCATCTGTCCAGAGCCCTGGGCTGGTTTCCAGGACAGGAAAGCCTAATGGTGCAAGAGGCGTTGTGTCCTCAAGGGCCTCTTCTGTCCCCTTTCTCCCTGTCTTCCTCCCCCTTCTGCAGCCCAGGGACTGCTCTGTGCTATCCACCGAAGCCAGCCCTGTTGTCACCACCGTTACAGGGCTCCACAGTAATTAGGAGAGTTGGGCAAGACAGGATTTAAGCCTTGGCTCCACTGCCCCTTTGTGACTTTTCTGCTCGGCGCCTCATTGATTCATCTGCAAAATGGGAAGAACAACGCTGTACACCGTAGCATGTTCCCGTGCAGGCTCACCGGTGCTTACAAAGTCCTGTGCGTGTTCAGGCTCCTGAGAGTAGCTTCCTCCTTCCCTCAGGTTGTCATGAAAGGTGGATGGTTTCCATCCGTGATGGCGCAGGCCTGGCCAGTAGTAGGTCAGCATCTGCCCAGGGGCTTTTGTGATCTCAGAGAAAGAATGTTGAATCCTGTTGGAACGGCATGAGTCGCTGAACGGTGAGGTGCGTGTCTCAGGGTCGGGCGCTAAGGGAACCACTGCTCTGTGTCCTTGGAGCACAGAGTGTGGTGAGCAATTCCGAAACTTGGGTCTGCTGCCCACTGACAATGCCCAGCACCCCTGGGGTCTAGCTCAGGCGCCTCCGGAAGGATGCCTGAGGGACTCAGGGCAAGCAGACCCCGTCTCGGCCAGCCCAGGCATCCCGTCTCAGCTCTGCCCCTCTCAGCTGGGGGACCCTCAAGGGTTACCACGCCTCCCTAGTCTGTCTCCTGTGCGTGTGGGACCAAAACATCATTCTCAATCTTTTCCTCTCTCCCCCATTCCTTTCTCCCTCCCTTCCTTCTGCTGGTGTTTTCTAGAAGACTGTGTTGATATGTCCCCAGCTTTCTTCACACTGTCAGAGGTTCTTGGAAGCAGGTTTCAGTCATGCTGACTCATTTTCATTGTTTTGGGAACGAGAATGGTATGTGGGTTGCCCCACGTAGGGTCCCGACAGTTCGCTTGGGGGTCATCTCCAGTGGGCTGATGTCCTCAGTGGATGTGGGTGGTTCTTGGAGAGAACCCCATGTCTCCTGGCTTCTGGGTCATTTGCTTTCATTTTGGGAAAGGCCCAAGGGGTTTCTCCCCAGATGTGTCCTCTGGGAAACTTCTGAAGAACTTGGCTGATGGGCACACCCACAGAATTCAGGGGTAGGTCTCAGGCCAGTCGTTAGAGAGGACATTGCTAGAGAACATCTTGGTAGGACCCAGCCCTAGTGGATATAAGAAATAGCAAATTCATCCACTCACTTCCCCATCCACTAAAGTCACCTTAGAAAGAAAAAGAGGAAAACATTCCACTCATTTTAACCCATCCATCCACCCAACCATCCATCTTGTATACATTTATACCCTGGAATGGTTTCAAGTAGCAGTTGGCAACCTGTGGCCCCAGGCCATACCTGGCCCTAGCCTGTTTTTGTCAATAAGGGTTTTTTTTTGTGTGTGTGTTTTTTAAGAATGTTATTATTTATTTGAGAGAGGGGGAGAGAGAGAGAGTATAAGCAGGAGCAGCTGCAGAGGGAGAGAGAGGTGTAGGCTCCCCTCTCAGCAGGGAACCCGACGTGGGTCTCAATCCCAGGACCCCAGGATCACAACCTGAGCCAAAGGCAGACGCTTAACCAACTGAGCCACCCAGGTGCCCTCAATAAAGTTTTATTGGAACGTAGCCACAATTCATGTACTGTGACTGCTTCTACATCACAGCGACACTGTTGAATTCTTGTGTCAGAGACCATGTGACTCACAAAGCCTACAGAATTGACTGTATGGCCCTTGACAGAAAGGGTGTGTGCCGACCTTTGGATTAGATCAAGGGGCTAGAGTTCTAGTCCTGGCTTTGTTCATAACTGGGTGCATGACTCTAGAGCAAGTAATTCCTCTTCTCTGGGCCTCGTTTGTCTCAGCTATGAAATGGGATGCCCCTGGCACCGAGCTCACGGGTCGCTCTGAGGAGTCAGTGGGAAAACGTCTGCCAGTAGTTGACCCAAAGACGAGGCCCACGGATGATCCTTGATCAGGACACTTCCTCTGGATGTGGACTAACATGGCACGTGGAAAAAACAGGATCCCTTAGTGCATGGGAAGGTCCTGGGGCCACAGCGTGCCCAGCCTATGAGGACACAGAGGCAGGTGCCCCTGTTTTCAGGCTGTCCCAGGCCACAGCTCTGCCGCAGCTGAATTATACCGTCCATAGAATATGTTCTTAAAGACCTAACAATTCACTGTCTGATCCCTGCTGGTCTCCTTCCATCTGGAACACCAGACAGGTCCAGCGAGGCCTGCATGGCACTGGCGTGCGAACTGAGTGAAATTACTACCAGTATCAACAAGAAGACTACAGTTGCTGTTCCCAGCCTTCCCCCTCAGAGCTCTAGAGCTCTGATCTTGAGCAAATGTGCTCTTTCCTCTTGCAAAAGCATCCGTGCCGAGCACGGGGAGCACGCCAGATGGGCAGGGGAGCCGTGCCGAGCACGGGCAGCAGACCGGACGGGCAGGGCAGCAGAGCTGGCCTTTCTGCCATGGTAGCTGCGAAGTTTCTGTTTTGCTCCCACTTCCTCTGTGGGCTCCGAGTCTAGTTTTGAGGAGGGTGCTGTCTCTGTCGCGGGGCTCAGAAGTCCCCTCTGTGGTAGACGTGCTCCACCTTTTGAGAAAATTGAGCTCCGTCTCTTGCCTGGTTCTGTCCTCCCAACTCAGGAACCTCTGTCTTTCCTAAGGCGTAAGTAAGTACCTGTGACGGAGGCTCTGCGGAGGGACTTGTCACATAAAACTTGCCTGTGATTCCCAGCAATCGTGCGTCTCTTGGGCTGAAATAGAAGCATTTTACCATGTGGACACCCAGGAAGCCCACTCCTGGGCATTTCCCCAAGTGCTTTTGTCTCTGCTCTGCCCACCCCAAATATGTACAAAACGCTCACAGCAGCTTTGTACACAGTGGCCCAAACTGGAAACAACTGAGGAGCCCTTGACGTCTGTGGTCCATGGGAAGGAGCGCGGCTCTGCAGTTAAGAAGCAGCAGCAGCCCCAAACGTGCGCATTCACAGCCTACACTGAAACAAAGGAGCCAGACACAAAAGCCTGTCTGCTGTGTGACTCCATTTGTAACAAGTTCAAGAACCGACCTACAGTGACACACACCTCCAGGGATCACGGACGGGAAAGGCACTGGGGAGCCTGCCCCAGAATACGTCCTGCTGAGTACGCACGACCTGTGCACTTGCACACATAACGCATTTGACCGTTTCTGTGTCCACCTTCATTTAAACAAAAAGAGGAGAGAGGAAATCCAAGAGTTTGAGAAGGTTGGGCAGTGGAAGGCTGTGCCTTGGGCTCGGTCGCATCTGAGGCCCCTTCAGGAATCCTTGAAGCTCCCAACCTATCCTACAGCTTCCTGTCCCCAGCCTGGGGTCCCACACTGGGGCCTCCCGGTACTCACCATTCCCTCTGCTGGGAGTGCAGGGCACTGCCCTCCCCACCTGAAGACCAAGCTCAAAGGTCACTGTGGGAAGCCTTCCCACAATGGTTCCGCCCCACCCCCGTCCTTTGTACCTTCTACCTCTCAATTACAGTGCTTATCATGTTGTGTTGTTGGTACCTGCCTACACCTCTGCCTCCCATCACTGAGGCCCACTGTGGCACACCCTGGCCATCTTGGGGCTCCCGGGCCAGCATCCCACGGGGCAGGCAGGCCACATCATACAGAGAATACGGATCTGACCTCTAAGTCCACACTGTGGCCTTTCTGCTGGCCATCTGTGACCTGGGTCACCATTTAGCCGCTCCCAGCCTCCCCTTCTTCCTCCACGAGATGCTGGTCCCAACGGTGCCCGTCTCCACGGGGCCTTGTGACAAGTAGGCCAGACGCTGCCTGTGACTGCCCCAGGGCCTGGCCTTCAGGATTTACGGGACTCTTGCTCCCTAAAAATATTTCCCGACTTGTGGGCGGGACTGGGTTGGCTCGTGTCACAGCCCTCAAGAACGGCGATGAGCCCCTCGCGTGGCACAGGTGCCCAGGGGCACGGGTATGGAGCACCACGCCCCGGGGACGCAGATTTCCGTGCCACAGTGGTGACTGAGGTTGGAGAGTCCGAACATGGAAATGTCAGTTCTTCCTCTGTCACTAAGCCTCCTGAGCCATTTGCCCATAAAAGGGGGCAGCTGCCATGGCCGGACTCATGATTAATGAGCCAGAACATGCCTCCTGACCATCTCCACGGAGTGTAGTCCGTGGAGATCAGCCTTGGCCTGCCCTGGCTGGCCCTGCCCTCACGGCCCAGCCTCCAGGCACTCCTCTGCCAAGGTCTGGGCCACTGGAAAAGGGGCCCTCGGCTCTGGTGCCTGGTGGCCCCTCCCGGGCCCCCAAGGTGGGCTGGGCATGGAGGGCTTGGTTGAGATGGGGCAAGAGGATGTGGGTGAGTGAGTCTGGGGGAGGCGGGGTCGGACAGATGGGCTCCCGCTTGACATTGGTCTTCCGGAGCTGCCTGATCACCCCTGTGCTCAGGGCCGACTCCAAGCCAGAGCACTCCTCTGTGCTATCTTTTTGGGGTCATCTGGGGGTGAGGGAGGAAATCTGGAAAGGTTGGCACAACCTTTCAACCTCCTTCCTTCTTGTTGAGGCTTGAAAATAATCACCTTGGTATAATGAGCTCCTGATTAGCACCTGGCCCCGTGCTGGGAGTCTAACTCAGTGAGCTCAAACGGATGAGCCTTCACTTCGTCGTGCCCCTGCCTGCAGCCCCCTCCCAGCTGCCTTCTGGAGCCGCCCTGTGTATCCCCCCTCGGAGTCACACTAGCAAGTTCTCACAGGTACTGAGCACAGGAAGCACATTTCATTACTCCGCACAGCACCCTCAACACAGGTATACGGTTACCTTCTTTATTGCAGTGTAAATCACATGCCGTAGAACTCCCCACAGGCTCATGTGGAAACTCTGGTTAACTTTTTCCCAAGTGGCTGCGCCATTTCACGTTCCTGCCAGCGTGGATGAGGGTTCCAGTTTTCCCGTATCTTCTCCAACACTTGTGATTTTTAAAATATAGCCATCCTCATGGGTCTGAATTTTTAAAAATAGCCATCCTCATGGGTCTGAATACTGCCTCACTTTCGCGAGGGAGAGAATGGAGGCTCAGAGAGGCCGAGTGACTCGCCCAAGGCCACACAGCCCACAAGCGGATTCGACTCTCAAACTTGTGATTTTCCAAACAATCTCCTATCGAAGCATGGCACACATGCTGAGAAGTGTACATGCTGTGTCCTGCCTGATGCACGTCAACAGTGTGGTACCACCCATCTGAATCTAGACCTGGAACAGTCCCCAACGTCCAGAAGCTGCCTCTGGCGCCTTTCTAGTACAGTACTGTCCCCCTTCGGGGGTAACTGGTAATGTACCAGCTCACCCTGGCGTTCCCAGAACATTCCTGGTTCTCGTGCTGAACATCCAGAGTCATAAGAAACCCCCCGGGGCTCGGGCAAACCAGACAGCTGGTCACCCCAGTAGCCAGGACACTGACCTCTTACAGCATGGAGGGGGTTTACCTCCTTCTGGACTCGATGTAAACGGAAGCGTGTGTCTATGCTTCTGTGTCTAGTTTCTTTCCCTCAACGTTAGGTTCACGTAATCCATTTGCCTGCTCTGTGTAGTCGCGGATCACTCTTTCTCACTGTGTACTAGTCTACGGCGTGAGCACACAACGCTTTCTTCATCCGTTCTTCCATTAATGGACGTCTGGGTGCTTTCCGGTGTGTTCCGATCTAGGGCTGCTGAGTGTTTAGGCAACATGTGTGCACAGGTCTTCGTGAGAACATATGTCAGCATTTCTTCATAGGACTGGAACAGCTGGTCGCAGTGGGTACACGTGTCTGGCTTTCACAGATATGAGCGCACAGGTCTCCAAA
Organism: Enhydra lutris kenyoni; assembly: GCF_002288905.1. Lineage (NCBI taxonomy): Eukaryota > Metazoa > Chordata > Mammalia > Carnivora > Mustelidae > Enhydra > Enhydra lutris. The sequence continues at coordinate 16,254,501 of NW_019154114.1, forward strand.
GTGGACACTTGTCACTGTGTTTCCCACCTGAGCTGTTCTGCTGGAGGACGGTGTGGTAGTATCTCCCTGTGGTCATCCCCCTGATTTTGAACCCACTACCTGTTAGAGACAGAGGCTGGGACATGTGCCCTGAAGGTCTTGGTTCTCCTCCCAGCTCTGTCCTGAATAGCTGTGTGCAGTTGGGCAAAGCTTGGAACCTCCATCTGGTCTACCTCGGGGGTGATGGTCATACCTGCCTCCCGGGGGGGCCGCTGGAGTGGGGAAAGGTATGCAGAGGTGGGAGGTGGGCATGGGGAGCCAGCGAGGTTGCTCCCAGCCTGAGAGTTCCAGACATGAGGGCAGAGGGAGGGATTCCTGGCACCCACGCCTGCTGTCAGCTCCTCGGGGCCTCAGTGGGAGCCAGGGCTGGATTATTAAGTTCCTTACAACCAAGAAAAGAAGAGTAAACCAAACACCACAAATCACAAGATGGGTGTATTTTTCCTCACGAGAGACTTTCTCGCTCAAAACCAAGTTACTTTTACGTTACATGTAGCTCTAACAAGTTGGGTGCTCTGGCTCCATGGGCTACAGCAGAACAGCGGCGACCTTGTGAGGTCGGGTGTGGGGAAGGTCCGCTGGCTGCGAGAAGAAGCAGCCTTTTGGCCTCAGGGGAAGGGTTGGAGAAGCCGTCTGGACAGACACAGCATCTCCAAGTCAGAGGCCAGCCGGGGAGCGTGTGTGCCCCAGAGCGTTGCGGGGCTGCTGCGTACTCACCAGCGGGTGGCGGCAGCGACAGTGGCCCTAGGGCAGCCAGAAGGGCTGAAATTGTTTTCGGTGTCTTTGGTTTATGGAAAGAAAGGGAGGGGGGTGTGAAAGGCGTTTGGGGAGATTTGCTCCGGGACCGGGGCCCAGACTGACCCATGTAGCAGCAAATTGTTACCGCCACTTTGCTTCTGCGGCACAAACTTTCCCTTTGTGGCATTAAAGAGAACATCAAAATATTTTGACAGGCCTTTCCCGAGTGAGCCCGTGTGGGTTTCTGCCCCTGAGGCCGAATGGAGCTGTAGGTGGCCTGCGGACCCGTGGGGCTGGGTCGCAGGAGGCAGGCAGATCTGGGGACCTCGGCCAGGCTAGCTTCTGGCCCCTCTGTGCATAGTGTGCATGTGTGTGTGCTGTGTGTGCCCGCAGGTACGCAAGCCAGGTCTGGATCCAGCTGGAGGAGTTGGCAGGGCACGGGGCCAGTGTCACCCTCCTGGCTGGTGGGAGATGGGATCCTGGGTCTGTCTCTTGAAGGCAGGGGTCTGCGCCTCAGTTTTGCCTGTAGCGTGTGGATCAGCAGGGGTGAAGCCAGGACCCCGGCGGTGTGTGCCGTGTGGTGAGAGGAGATCGTACCTGTCCAGTCCTCAGCGCTGGCCTGGCCACACGGGAACCGCGCCAGGAACGCCGGCCGGGGCGCTTGTGTCTTTCTGTGGGGGGGCGGGGCGCTCCACGAGGCTGTGTGAGCAGAGCCTGTTTCCTTCCTTGTCCCTGAAAACCATGTCAGACTCTTCCCCATACCCCAAAAGTGGAAACCCCCCGATGTCCTTCCACTGATGAATGAGTAAACCGGGTGCGGCCCGTCTGCTCGGTGAAATGTTAACTCTGCCATAAAGAGGGGCGAAGTACCAATACCTGGTTCCATGTGGATGAACCCCCGAAACGTGACATGAAAGGACCCAGAGAGAAAGACCCGTGCCATATGATTCTGTCGAGGTGAAATGTCTACACAGGCGTATCCGGGGTCAGCAGCCCTGTGGGGGAGAGGTCCTGGGGAGCGACCGCTTCGCAGGGATGCAGTCGCCTTGTGGAGCGCTGGACACGTCTTAGAGCTGAACTGAGGGGCAGCTGCGCGACATGGCGAGTGCCCGAAATGCCACGGAGTTGTACGTCTGAAAATGGTCGGTGTTTCCTTGTACATCACATGCATCTCTGCTCCGTTTTCTAACGATCTGCAGGGGAGGGGGAGCTGAAACCCCCTCCTCCAGTTGGAGCCCTTCTGTGGCCCCGCGGTGCCATCGTTGTGATGTTGTCATTGTTGCTGTTGACTGTCCAGAAGGGCTGGAAGGGACGCCCCCGTCCTCCGACCTGCTGTCTCTTTTGAGGCTGTGCGTTGAGGGGCTGAGTGGCAGGAGCCAAGCCTTCCTCTTCCAGCTGGATGGTGCCCTGTGAAGTCGGGGTGTGCAGAGCCCCGACATGCTGACTCAGGCAGCCTCCCCGCAGGCAGAGAAGGGACCGGTCTGCAGCGTGGCTCACCAGCCGGGTCCCGGGGAGACACCTACCCCCACCCCGTGCCAAACAACCTGCTGTTCTCTGCCCAGGTCCCCAGGCGGGCAAGGTTCCCTGGCCTCCTACATCCGCTGGCCTCGGGAGTGAGCGCATGGAGGGTGTTTCCAGACCCGCTTCTCCTCTTGGAGTCTGGGAGCCTCTTCCCTGCTCCCCTTCCCGGGAGTGGCACGGGGCACCTTCCTAGTCTGTACCTTGAGTCAGCCTGGAACCTCATCTTGGGGGTCGCAGACATCATGATTTACATCGGCTTTTAGAGAAATCCCCATGGAAACCAGCAGACAGGTTTGGGTGGAGGGAGCTGGCTCCCCGGAAAGCAGGGAGAGGGAAGCCTGGGGCCTTTTGGGGCGGCGGGGAGATGCTGCTTCAGGTGCTTTCGGTCACCCTTTACCCTGCCGTTCTGACGGGGAAGTCCGAGAAGGTTCCCCATTTGGAATGGCAGGCTGGAGGCCTTCGGGGATCCCCGGGGGCCTGATGAAACCCTTCCAGCCTCTGCTGTCTTGAGCCTAGATGCAGGCGTTGGGGGGGGACACCCGAGAAGAAGCTCATCTCAGAAGCAGAAGCAGAGTGTTCCCTTCCCGGTCTGGCAGAGCCCCAGTTCCTCCCCCCGAGGTAGCCCCTCATCAGTCCTTGGAGCAAAAGTGCAGAGGCGTCCCAACCTGTTCCTCACCCCCCATCACGGGAAAGCAGCCTCCCAGGAGCCCAGACCCAGGCTTGCAGTCACCTCGTGGGCAGTGGGCAGCCGGGTGGTCACTCCGAAGTCACCCGGGCCAGAGCACGGCTTCTGGTGGGACCTGGCCAGACTCGGGGCCCTGCACGCAGCCCCCCCCCCCAAGCCTTAGCCAGGGCTCCCCAGGTCTCTTAATGTCTCTTTAATGAGAGCAATTTGGCAATGACGTAAAATATGCTCTTGCCCTTTGTCCCAGTAATTCCATTTCTGGGAATCTGGCCTAAGGAAATAATCCTAAATATAGGGTAGAAAAACATGTCTCACAAGGATGTTCATTGTAGAGTTGTTTATAGTAGCGTAAAATGAAACAACCACACTGTCCATGGTCAGGGGGAGCCGTGATAAAATAAAGAGCAGCCAAAATGTTTTGTAGCCACTAAATGATAGTTCTGGAAATTATTGTCCAGAATATAGGAGGCGCGTGTGATGTAACATTATGTTTAAAAAAAAAAAAAAAAAGGAGGGAAGGAGGGAGAGAGGCAGGAAGGAAGGAAGGAAGGAAGGAAAAAAAAAAAGACAATTTACAAAATCATATGTATCCTGTGACTCAGGCTCTGTTAAAAAAAAAAAAAAATTGTGTATTAAAAATCCTCAGGAAGGTGATATACCAAAGCAGTAATGAGTGGTCTTGACATGATTTTATCTGGAAGATTGTCTTCCATTCATCATCTTCCAACGTATCTGTAATATTCACGCATTGTCTTTCTTGAGTTTGAATTTATAATTTATATTCAGGAAGATTCACCCTTTTAGCATATAGATTTGACTTTTGACAAAGGTATACAGTCAGGTGACTGCCACTGTGATGGAGATACAGAACACTTCCATCACCCCAGAAAGCTCCCCCATGCCCTTGGTAACTGGTCCCCACCTCCGCCCGGCCGCTGGTGGCCTCCGGTCTGATTTCAAGCCCCAGGGCTTGGCTCATTCCAGAATGTCACGCAGACGGGAATCCTGCCATACGCCTCTCCTTGCCTCTACGCGGAGAGATAACTTGGTCTGCTTATTGTTCTCCTACATGTACCTCGCAGAGCTGGATTTCCTAGCTTCCCCCAGGAGGAGAATTTCATTTTCCTTTTCATCTGACTCAGCCTTTACCCCACGTAGGAATCTCCTCCACCGTCGCTCTGATCATTGTGTTCAGATTACCGGGGAATTACCAGTTATCTGTGAAATCACCCCAGCCGTGCAAAAGTACCCAGGACGGAGAAGGTCCGTGGCCAGTGCTGGCTCACACCTGCATCCGAAGAACAGCGTTCAGGGGCTCTCGGTCCCGGTCGGGCCCTGTCCCTTGCAAGGCCCCCAGGCTCCCGTCAGGGCTCTGGAAAGACGACCCTGGGAGCTCAACAGTGTGGCAGCGGTTCATTTCTCTTAATGAGCCTTTATCTTGGGACAGTGGGAGAATATACGGGAAAGTGACAAAGGCAGTAGGAGTTTACTTGTACCCCAAACCCGCCACCCTGGTGGTTGACATCTCACAGAAACATGATACCTTTGTCACAGCCAGCGAACCAGTACTGATATGCTGTTACTAAAGCCCATGCTTTAGTCACTTTCCTTCATTTTTACCCAGTGTTGTTTTTCTGTCCCAGGACTGCATCGGGGAGCCCACAGTGCGTGGAGTGGTCAGTCTCTGTGGACGCAGGCTTCTCCAGCTGGGGACACTTGCCCAGACTTCCCTGGGTTTTGATGCATCCTGGTCAGGTGTTTTGAGAAACATCCCTCAGGTGGGGTTTATCTGATGTTTTCTCACGGTTACATCGGAATTATGGGTCTGGGGGAGGAGGACCCCAGAGATAAAGTTTATCTTTCTCACAGTAGTTCCTTTTATTCGGCTTTTTGGAAGTTCCAGATGCTGCGCTAAGCCCTTGACAGATTGGAACTCCTTTAATAATTGGATCTCCTGATAATCCTATTAAATTCTCATTTTACCATTGGATAAAATGGGCTCAGAGAGGTATGGTAACTTGCATAATGTCACACAGTAAGAGGCTCAAACACAGGTCCCGTTGATTCTACAGATTTTGCTTTTAGCCAATATTGCTTCCAACAGTGGGAAAGCAGTACATCTGCTATTAAAAACCAGTATGTATTTATTTATACCCAACCTTTCCCAAAAAGCCTATGTTGCAACTTCTAATCAAGGCCACATTGAGGCAGCTGAAGCAGGGTCGTGAGAAAGGCAGACGCAGGCGGTTAGCAAGCCTCGCCTCCCGGGAGTCAGGAGGGGTCATCTCCCGGAGCGTGCTGCCAGGGGCTCGGGGCGAGCACAGGCCCGCGCAGAGCCTCGTCCCGTGCCCGTCTCGTGGCCCTGAGGAGGCCACGGGGAAGCAGAAGCCTCGAGACTTCAAGGTGTGTTTCTAGAGGAGCAAGGCCGGCCATTTGCTTGGTCTGAATAACCAAGTCCTAATGATTTTCCGGACGGGCCTTTCTTTCTTTCTTTCTGTGGTGTGGCGTGGTCCGGCCGTTCCCACTTGTGCTGGTGACCACGCTGTAGCCTGTGTCCCCTGGCCTCTGGCTGTATCCAGGGGTCAGTGGACTGGAGTTTGGAGACGGACTGGACTTTGGAGAGGGAGAGAGGCGGGTGTGAGCCATACAGAAGGGCCTTCAGCGCAGCAGGTACACGGTGCCGTTGCTTCTTAGAGGACATCTTTTAAAATTTATTAATTTTTAATTTATTAATTTTTAATTTTTTTAAATTAAATTTTTATTTTTTAAAAGAGTCCCAAAAACCATCTTCCCAAGGATGTTGTGTGTAGTGATTGTAAGTAGTACACGGATGAACAGTTTTTCATCTGGGAAGATATTCCTTCATTTATGGAGAAAATAACAATTAGCTTCCAAATGCCACGGTCTGTTTGGGCCCTTGAAACAGACCAGGTGGAAACTCTTGCTCCCCTGGGGCTGGAACACTAGCAGGGGAGACAAACAGTCCGCAGCAAACAATAAATATTTGAACGTGGGTTCAGAAAATAAATGTATAACCCATCCTCCAGACCCCTGGTTTCGCCGATATTATTGGGACAAGATGTGCTGTGAGAGCTGAGTCACCCTGACGGCAGAACGTGGAGAACATTATAGTGCCCGGGCTGCTGGCATAGGGTGAGGGGTGTGGGGGGTCCACACATCGGCCTCTGGGAAGTACCAGTGTGACCATCTCGGTCAGACACAGCGGCTGGGGGACCGGCGCCGAGGGGCGGGCCGCTGCCGCACCCTCCACTGGCCCCCGGGCCCCGGCAGGCTTGTTGTGCCACCTGGACCCCTGCAGGAGCTCCCAGGCTGTTCCTGCTTCTGCCCGTCCTCCTGAGTCTGTTCCCCCTGCAGCCCTCCACGAGGACCCCTGGCAGGGCCCACAGGTCCCTCTGGAAGTGGCTGTCCCTCTCTCCAAGACCTTTCTTCCCTGAGCCTTCCTCCCCCTGGCCTTCGGCTCCTCCCGGAACATGCTCAGCCAGTGCCCACCCCTGGGCCTTGGCACAGGCCACAGGCTCCAGGATGTACGTTCCCTCCTCCTGTCCAGGGCGCTGCAACTCCTAGCCCCGTGGGCACCCTATCTGGAATCTTGGTACAGCACTTGCCGTTTGCCTCTTTTGTTTGTTGTCTCTTTGCACCGCTGGGCTCCTGTCTGATCTACTGCTGTATCCCCAGCACCTGGCATATGGGCCTGTAATGTAATTAGTGCCTAATAAGTACATCAGATGAATGAATGAGTGAATGAACAAATTGATGGATCAATCTCTTATTTCCTGAGCCTGGCGGCTGATCGTATCAGGAAAATTTGAGAACACCTCACGCCCTCACTCCTCTCCCCCCCCCCCCCCCCACTGTATCTCTACTTTGGCAGACAGAAATGGCCATGAAACCCTCATGGAGGTCCTAAACCCTGACAGTCAAGTGGAACTTGCCCGGCCGCGGATTTCAAATCTCATCCCTCTTGCTTGTGGCTCAGCGGAGGGTCAGGTGCTCATTTCCGAGTCACGGGTTCAGTTCTGCCCTGGACAGCCCCCTTCCCAGCTGGCTGCCCGTGGGCAAGTCACAGGACATCTCAGCTTCCCCGTCTGTGCAATGGGATGGTCCTGGCCCCTGCCCCGTGGGACTGTTGTGAGCATGGAAGGAGAGAGCGCTTGCCATCTGCCTGGGGAATGCTGGGCGCCTGTCCGGGCTTAGGAGATGTTAGCTGTTACACTCTGCCATTTCGGCTGTGTTATACTCGCCTCTGATACTGCTCGAGCGTGGCTTCCTGGGGTCAGAGTGACAAGGACCCCGCCGTGAACTTGTGGCCAGTGTGCCCCCCTGGTTTCTGGTGCCTTCTCTCCAGGACAGGGCAGCTCACTCGGTAGTGAGTGGCTGTGAATTTCTCTCTCCCCACCCTTACCCCAGCATTGATCAGTGATAGCTGTTACTGTTCTTTGCACACAGATTGTTGAGCTCTTGCTATGTGCTGAGCACTGGGGAGAGAGGACAGGGACCAGGACAGACATGGGCCTGACCTCCCCGAGCTGCAGCCTGGCCAGGAGGCAGATGTCAGCAGGTGACACACAGTATCAGTCCCCAGTAATTAAATAGGGTGTGGGGGGCAGCGAGGGTCCAGGGAGGGATGTGACCCGTTGGGTTATAGGGTCTGGAGGGCCCCCTGAAGTCCCTGTGCAGCTGAGGCCTAGACGGTAGAAGAGGAAAGGCCAGGGATCGAGCCACAACCTTTCTGGGACAAGGGGCAGGCTGAGTTGCAATGCCTTTGGCAGGTAGGCCACTGGGGAAGTGTACGAAGAGAAGAAAGCAGATGGGGCTCAAGGAAGGAGCAGGACCAGATCCACTGGGCCTGGAGAGGGTGGACGGGTGTGTGGGTTTCATGCTTGGGCCACCAGGAGCCGTGGAAGGACACTGAGCAGGGAATAAGGGGATCGAGTGTGCTGACGTGGACCATGGGACTGGGTGCTGAGTGGCGAGCGCTTGTCTGTGGAGGGAGATAAGACCGGGAAGCCGGTGGGGTCTGTGACTGCTTTCTGGGCTTTCTGGGCAGGAGAAGGTGGTGGCTTGGCCACGGTCAGGGCTGAAGAGATCCAGAGCCTGCCCTGTGCTAAGCCCCACAGATGCCCAGAGGGACAATGCACGGGCTTTGCCCTCCACATGCCCCCAGTCCGGTCCTGACTCTGCACCCCCAAACACAGGCGCACTGCCACCATGACCCGTTCCCTGCAACCAGGATGCTGCCCGCCAGGAAAGACGGAATTCCTTGGGTTCCCAGAGTTGCCCAGTGTCTGTACAGTCTGCTCATTGCTGGGGTGGGGATGTTTTCTGGAACCTTCTTCTGAGGCATGGATATTGTGCCTGTCTTGTAACCAATGTGTGTCTTTTCTTTTCCTTCTCTCTCTCTCTCTCTCTCTCTCTCTCTTTTTTTTTTTTTTTGCTGCAGCCAACTGGGTACATGGAAAACTCAGTCTCCTACAGCGCTATTGAGGACGTTCAGCTGCTGTCCTGGGAGAACGCCCCGAAGTACTGTTTACAGCTCACGGTTCCTGGGGGAACGGTCTTACTGCAGGTAGGAGAAACAAACATGAACAAGCAGTTTCTCTGCCCTGCCCCCCGTGCCCTCACCCTCCTCTTTTCCCTCAGAGGAAGACCGCCAACCGCCAGGAGGCAAGGTTGTTTAGCCTAGGGTGCTTTTTCCTCTGCTGTAATAAAGGTAGAAACTGAGTCCCTCTGGGGCAAAGGAAGAGGGAACGTGCCCAGACTGAGCTCCCACTGCCGGCCTGCTGCAGCCCTGCAGCTTTCTGTCTTATGCTTTTTTTCTCTTAAGAGAAACTTGAGAAATAGGTCTTCTGATCTCCATTCTACAGATGGGGAAACTGAGGCACAAAGCCATGTTGTTAGGCCTTAAAAGGCTATAGAAAAGCAAGTTAGTATTGGATGCCACTCTTTGCTGTACTTCAAGTGGGGAGGAAGTTCTTCTCGTTGGCCTGAGTCCTGAGACTCTGATGGAAATATGAGCTTTCCCCTTGGGAAAGGGAGCATTTGGTGTGTTTCGGTCAAGGCTGTTGGTTGGAAATGAGGCAGACGTTCAAACTCTCTGAGGCAAAAAGAGAATTTGATGCAGTAACTGTAGTAAGGTAACTGGGAAGTCTAAGAGAGGCCTTCAAGCATAGCTGGATCCAGGAGTCAAATGCTATTAACATTCAGTGCCTCTCTCTCTCTCCATCTCCTGGCTCTGCTTCTCTGTGTTGGCTTCATTGTCAAGGAGGGACTCTCCATGCATGGGAAAGATGGACTTCTGTCCTTTTAAAAATGTGAGAGTCCATTTTCCTTCTAGTATCTTCCTAGAAAATCTCATAGAAGATTCTGATTGGCTCTGCTGTAGTCCCATGCCTCCCAGGGAATGCCCTACCCTAGGTTCCATACCCACCCTTGACCTTAGGCAGCGTGTACTCTGATAGCCCTACCAAGACTTTGTGGCTGGGGAGAGGTGGGTCCACCAAGAATGGAATCGTGGCAGAAAAAATTGCTGTAGTGCATACACAGGACATGTTCTGTATCTTTTCAGGCAGAGCCGCCCCAGTTTCCAGCAGGGACCCCCAAGTCTGAGACTCCTCGTTAGAGAGAATGCACTCTCTCATCATTGGGAGAACAGGCCATTCTTTCAGCAACAGTTTCTTTCTCACTGTCACTCCAGGGAAATCTGCCCTGAGCCCAAAGAGACGCTTCCCTCAAACATGTTTCCAAAGTGGCCATGAGATTGCGTAACGGCGTTCGACCCAGGAGGCACGCAGTACAGCCTCCAAGGAACGCAGGCTCCGCAAGCTGATTGCAACAGCTCATTCTTTAGGAAAATCCTGGTCTTTACTGTCATCTTTGGAGGACACCAGACCATGCCTGCCCCTGTGTTTTCCTCCTGCCTCTGGCGCCCTCCACATCAGCCATCTTTCTTTCTTTCGAGGGCTCTCGTCTCTGCCCTCCTCGCCTCCAGCGGGCAGAGTTCTCGTGTCTGTCCATCTGGCCCCTGTGGGCTGGGGCCTCAGCCGCAGGGGAAGATTCCGGGGGGCACAAATAGGGTTCTGTGGAGAAGCTGAGCCGGTCTGTCCCCCGTGCTGGGGCGAAAGGCAGATAAGACCCTCGGCCCCATCCTTGAAGCTGTCTGGGACCTCTGGGGCGGGCGGAACGGCAAACGGTGGCTGCAGAGACAATAGCTAAAAGAGAGAGAGGCACATCCGGGAGGACTGGAAGCCCAGAGCAGGGAGTGACTCACTCGGCCTAGGGGTTCCAGAGGAGGCTCCCTGGGGATGGTGACGTTAGAGCTGGGCATAGAGGGGTGAGTAGGAGTGCGCCAGGATGGGGGAGACACATTGAGGGCAGAGGCAAGGCGGGTGCAAGGCATGAACGTGGGAGAGGCGGAGGCATGTTCAGGGCCCCGTGGATGTGTTCAGGGCTGTTGGGTCATAGCCAAATGGTACTGGGCTTGTTGGCTGAGTGAAGAAGCTAAGGCTATGTCCTGAGGGCAGTAGGGAGCCACTGAGGGTTCTTCAGTGGTGACGGGGAAAAGGGGGAAATGGAGGTATCCATCCAGCTGCAGGGCAGAGAGGTCTGAATGTGGGCACGTCGGAGGGAGGCAGGGGCGGGGACCTTGAAACAGCCCAGCTGGGGGAGGTGCGTCCCTGAGCCCCCATCTCCTTGGGGGTGTCGTGGTTGCTGCTTCGCCAGCGGGAGGGCCTCGTTGCTTCTGGGTCGGAGCGGGCAGCGTACCCCCAAGGAAGGCCGCACATCAGTGAGGCCTGGAGACACGTGGGTTGCCGGGCAGTGGAATATCCCTTTAACCCAGGCCGTGGCTGCGGGCCGGCTGTGATGACTCGCCTGGCCAGGGCCGCATCCGGCGGCTGCACGTCAGAGCTCCCCCTGCCGAGCCGACAGGCAGGCCTGCTCCAGCATCCCCCCCGCTCGCCTGCTGCCTGCCCCCCAGCTCCGCAGATAGACGGAGCGGGAGAGCCAGCTCAGAGCTGGGACGGGGACGCCAACGCAGCCCTCCACCCCCGTACTCGGGGAGCCCAGGTGGGTGCAGCGCCCCCCCCCCCCGCCCTCAATCTCTCCTTCCCCCACTTCATCGCCTTCTACCTTGCTTCCTTCTCATCATCACCCCCCTCCCCCCTCCTCCCGTGACTCATGGGTGGCGCGGCTGTCTCGGGAGGGGAATGGTTTCCGAGTCATCTTGGAGGTAGGCCTTGGGCCGGGAGGAGGCTGAGGAGGTACCTGGAGCCCCAGGCTGGTGCCCTGAGGTGCCGGCCACCGTGCGTCTCACAGGCCCTTGTGACAGGCGCTGGGATGCTTTGCTTTGGATTTGTCCTGGTTCACGTGACAGGACGCAGAGCGGTGGCACGAGAGAGCAGCCCTCCCTGCTGAGGGCGGGGGAGGGACCGAGACGTCCCAGGTGTGCCCGGGGGACGAGGCTGACGGGACAAGCTCTGTGCGGGCTCCTGGTCGGCAGAGGGTGAAAATGCCCCGAGTCGTGCCTTCCGACAGCAGCCCCCGGCCACACGGGGCCGTCAGCACTGTCACTGTGTCCGACGAAGACGGCGGATCCGCGGGCCTCGCCGCCAGTACTCCGTCGCCACATGGACGTCGGTTGCTCATTGGACAGCCCGGTCAGGAACGCCTCCACTGTCACAGAAAGTTCTGCCGGACAGGGCTGGGCCCCAGCACCGCTCGTTCTGAGCCCGTGCTCCACGCGAGGCTTCCCGGCCGGAGGAAGGAGCCTCACGGGCTCGAGGGTCTGGGGTCGCCCGGTGCCACTGCACATGCGCAGCTCTTCTACCTGGGAGTGGGGTCGGGTTGCGGGGGTCCCCACCCTCACCTGCCGGTCCCTCGTTCTCAGGTCTCAGAGAGCTTCTCTGGATCCATGTGAATCTGTTTCCCCTCTCCCTCTCTGTTCCCTCTCTCTCTGTCCCTCTCTCCCCTTCTCTCTCTCTCTCTCTCTCTCTCTCCCTGTCTCCCTCTCTTTCTCTCTCTCTCTCTTCTCTCTTTCTCTGTCCCTCTCTCCCCTTTTCTCTCTCCCTCTATCTCTCTGTGTCCCTCTCTCTCTGCCTCTCTCCCCCTCTTTCTCTCTCTCCCTCTCTCCCCCTTTCTCTCCTTCTCTATCCCTCTCTCTCTCCCTTCTGAATCTCTGTCTCTTGCCATGTTTCACTCTCTGCTTCTCTCGCAGTTTCCTTTTCTCTGATGTCTGTCTCTAGGCCTCTGTCCAACCCAGCCCTTCTCTCTGTGCCTCTCGACTTCACTGCCTCTATGTCTCCTCCTCCCTCTGTTCCTCCCTCTCCAACCTCCGTCCCTCTCCCAGGGACCTCCTTACAAAGCTGCTTTGTTAGAATTTGAATCGGTGCCTCAGTCGGACCCCTGGGAGCTGACCTATCCGAGTTCAGGGAAGGTTAAGAGCGGCTCTTAGACCGTGCCTTCGCCCAGCCCAGAGACACCGAGCACTCTGCCAGCAGGTCGAGTCGCCAGACAAAGACGCCAGCCTCTCAGCCTGGTGCAATTGGTGTGTTTCTGGATGCTTTGTGTTTTTCAGCGTGAGCCCCTAATGCCATGTTATTAGGATCCCCGGGTGCAGAAAGGACCTATTTATCTTCTTTCCCCCCTTAACGCCCTTTGTGCTGGTGTTTCATTGTGAGGAGGTAACTACATAAGAGCATAAATGGCACGATGAAAGCACCTGGGGGGCTCCTTGCCGGCCCACGGGGTGGGGTGGGCAGCATTCAGGACCCCCGTGGCCCTGACCACCTGGGGATCCGTGCCTCGCGGTTGGTGTCCGCGTGTCCATGGGAAGTAGACGGAGGCCCCCGCTCTTCAAACCAGGTTCCGGGCAGAACCAGAACCAGGACACTGTCCCTTCCCGATGACCCTCCGAGACTGGCTCTTCTCCCGAGAGGATTTCCAGAGGCCAGGCGACAGGGGCAGGGACAGGGTGGGCTCCCTTCTTACTGGAAGCCGGCAAGAAGGAGCTTTCCGGTCTGAAAAGCACGTGCTGTTTTTTCCCTAAGAAGTTGGGCCAGGAAGGAGAACTTGGGAACAGTCACCCACAGTGCACCCTTGGCTGTTTTTCTCACCTCTCGAGACAATACAACAATGAGAGAGAACTTGGCAACTTTCGAAGAGGAAATTAGGCAGAATTTGCCTGGAACAGGGCCCTTCCAGTGTTCGAAAGATTTATCGCTGGGAGAAGTTGGCGCTGGCTTGAGCGGGCCTGCCTGTTTCCAGGGGCTCTTTCCCATGCTTGAGTCAAGTGACCGTCAGTCTCTGAGCTATGCCCCATGTCCCGTGGGGCCAAGTCGTCCTGGCTCGGCTGGCTGCCTGCCCGGCAGTCTGGAACCCCTGTGCAGAAACTCACCATGTCCCTGGGCCACACACAGCCCAGGCTACTCTCCCTTTCACTGGAAGGCACTTAGAGATGCCTGCACTGGGATCCTGGATGTCCCCCAGCAGCCTCCATCCTCCTCTGGAACTAGACAGACCAAAGGAAGGAGCAGCTCCTCACCCACCCTCTCTGGCTCCATCAGTGAGAGATGCGCCTCCCCTCTTCCGGAGGAAAGTTCTGGTCCACCCTCTTGTTTGCAGGGTGGGGCCTCCTGGAGATTGGAACTAGAGCCAAGTTCCTCCTCCTCCCCTCTCACCGGCACAATGCCTTCAGATTTCCCAGCCCCGTTTCTGGAAGCCTGGTGGAGCCCAGGCACGTGGCCCTCATGCTCAGGGTGGACAGCCTGTGTGGCCAGACAGATCTGCGTCCCCACCCAGCTCCGCCGTGCTCTCTCTGGGTAGCGTTGGGCGAGCAGGGGTAACCTCTCGGGGCCAGTGACTTATCTGTGAGCTAGAGCCACGAGACCTGCCTCCTGGGATGACGTGAGGGTCAGTGTTACTATGTATAAGATACTTCGCACCGTGCTGTCACAGTAGATGTTCGGGGAAAGACTGCCATGACTGTTTCTTGGTCTTGATCAGATACAGCTGGGGAAGAGGGCATCAAGGCTGAACGGTTCCTGTGAAGTTTTGCTGCACATGACATTTTCTTCAATGCGCAGAATGGGTGATGCTTCCGCCTCCACCCACCCCATGCGTTTGTACATCTGTCTGTCCATCCATCTACCCGTCCGTCCCCCCGCCATCCTTCAGTCCTCACCCACCTGTCATCCATCCATCCATGTATCCGTCTGAGCACTCACTCGACAAGTCAGCCCATCTTTACTCAACAAACATCTCTCGGAATTTTGTGGACGGGGGGCTGAATGGGTTGCACATGGTGCCCGGCCTCGCAGAGCTCCCGGCCTGGAGAGAAAGAACAGCTGTGAGATGAGCAGTTGCAGGACCGTGGTTCTGTTCGATGAGGGGGAAGGCAGGGCCAGCCAGGTCGTGTCACACTGTCACACTGTCGCACTGTCGCACTGAGCTGCCGCGACGCGCAGCCCCCACCTCTCAGGGGCTCGGAACATCAACGGGTTATTTCTCACTCGGGCTGCCCGTCCTCGGTGGTCAGCTGGGAGCAGGGCTGATGGAGCTGGCACCGTCTGGAACGTTGCTGGTCACCACGGCTGGGCCCCCTGCTCGATAGCGCCCCGGCCCCCAAAGGCTTCCCCTGGAAGGGAAGCGGGTCATGTGGGCCTGACCCAGCCAGCGGCTACCAGCGCCACCGCGTGCGGGGAGGAGCGCTGGAAACGTGGGGGAGGACCCTGATGACACCAGCGCAAGTCTGGGCCTGGGTTTGCTCACCGGAAGCGTGGCAGGAAGGGACGGGTTGGGCTAGAGTTGGGTCCTTTCCCTTGGTCCCTGGTGCATTCAGAGACTGCCTACGTGTGTGTGTGTGCGCGCGCAAATGTGCTCTCTGCTCGGGGCGAATCTTCAGCTTGTTTCAGGCTCTCAAAGGGTTTCAGGTTCCCACAAAAGCCCCAAAATTGAGAGCTCCTGGGCCAGGTGATCCCTTTGAGCCTTTGATTCAAGGAGCCTCATTGGCTGTAATGGACGGCACCTCCGCTCTTTGCCTTAGATGAGTGCGTTGGGTGGACTTGTGACCCCAGCGTCACTTGGGAGGTGGCGGTTTATCCAAGGGGACTCTGCCCCCTTTCCCTGTCCTGTGGGTGGGACAGATAAAGCGCGGGGGCTGGGTGGGGCTCTGAGAGTGGCCGGAAGGAGCGCAGGGTGGTCCCAGTCGAGGTGCTGCAGGAGGCTAGTGGTTTCGAGCTCAGCGAAGAAGGGGTGTGTGTGCCAGACGAGAAACCGGGCAGTGAGGGTGACGGTGTGGCCAGGGGCAAAGCTGGGTCAGCTTCTGGGGTGGGTGGCAGGGCCCTCCCCCCTGCTGTGAGCCTCAGTTCCTCACCTCAGAGTGATGGGTGCGCAGCATTGTGTGCGATGCCTGGTAGGTCCCCTCAGCCCGTGTTACTGCCCTGTGGGTGCCCATGCCTCGGAGAGGCGGCTTCCCGGGCCTGTGCTAGAGATGGGGGTGGGGGTCCAGAGTCACACAGCTCTTTCCAGCTGGGGTCTACCAGCTGCTTCACTGAACCCAAACCTGCCTTCTTCCCAGAACATGACACTGACCTCCTCCGGTTGAAACGCTCACGGGAGGATGGATATGGCCAGGCAGCCGGGTCACGGAAGCAACGGGGCTCACGAGGTTCTCCCACATGAGGAGAGACCTGGAACGTGCAGGGTGTTCTTCCCGGAAGGGTAGGCTGGGAGCCGAGGTGACCAGGGCGGGTGAGATGGGGTTATGTCCCTGCAGATGCCCTCCTCCCCCTCTAGGCCGTGAGTCTGCTGTGAAAGGCCGGACGTAGTGGACCCAACTGACCCGGGGACAAGGTCCCAGGCACCAGAGCAGGAAATCTGGGTGGCCCTTCCCGCTCAGCAGCAGGCTGGGCCCACTGAGGTCTGGGCAGAGCCAGACGGCCTGTAGGGGATGCCAGGAGGCTCAAGATGTCATCAGAGCAAGCTCCGGCTCTGGGAGCTGGCTGGCTCCTTCAGCAGCAACAGGGCAGAGAAAATGCTTTGGAACATCTGTTTTTGAGCAGGAAGAAGGGTCCAGTGGTGCCCTGGAGATCCATCCAGACTCCCAGATGCAAGCAGCCAAAATGGACTCAGGCAATCTCCAGTAGAAAAGGAATATGCTGGAAGGATTGATGGGAGCCTGGAGAGCAGGCTTGGAAAATGAACTGGAGCCAGGGCCAGTGGTGGGACCCTGTCTCGGCCTGGTATTCCCCTTTACAGGAAGATACTCCTTCCTGCCTCATGAGGAATTCGTACCTCCTTTGTCCCGAGCCACTTTGCTCAAGACCCAGAGTCTCGGGCAGGAGCTCCTGACTTTGCAGCCTGGATCACCTGCTCACACTCAGTCCTGAGGGGTGCCGGGGACTTCCTTAAAGATCCCTAACAGGGTCTCACACGTCACGGAGGTCCCCAGAACGGGAAGGGGTTGTACCAGGTACGAGGGAGGCAGGTCTGTGTTGGGTCTGGTCGCTGAGTCACCGTCTGTGCCTCATAGCCACTGCCCCACGGTTGGTGAGTTCGTTCATTCTCCTGTGACCAGCCCAGCCCTGAGCGTGCCAGGCACTGCTGGTCAGCACTGGCCATCTGAGAAAACATTCTGCCCTCAGAGAGCTCACCGTCCACTCATTCATTTGTTCATTAATTCGTTCAGCTGGTCTCACTCGGTCACCTGGTGCCCCAGACCCTGGGGCATGGTGACAGTCACACAGGGGCACGTGTTTGCGGGGCAGCGTGCTGAGGCCATTGGGCACAAAAGAGGGAGAGAGGCACTTCTCCCCCTCTCCTTCCTCCTATCCTCTCTGTCTTCCTTTGTGTCCTCACTTGGCCATTCGTTCTAGCCAGTGACACCCTAGGGACACTGCCCGGGTCCACTGTGCTCAGTGTGACCCTACCTCCCATGCTCATTCCCCATGGCTGCTGTGACTCGTTTACCACAGACTTGGAAACAACAGAAATGCGTTATTTGTTTGTGGTTCTAGACGCCGAAGGTCCCGCACAGGTCCCGATGTGCTAGAATCAGGGTGTCAGCAGGGCTGGCTCCTTCTGGAAACTCTTGGGTGCACGGGTCTCCTTGCCTTCTCCAGCTTCAGAGTGTGCCGGTGGCCCTGGGCTTGTGGCCGTATCCCTCCAGCCCGTGCTCTGCCTCAAACTGTCTGACCTCCTGCCTCCCCCTTGTCAGGACCCTTCTGATGACAGTGGCCCACCCAGATATTCCAGGATAGCCGCCGCATCTCAAGGTCCTTCACTGACTCCCATCTGCGAAGCCCCTTTGTCACGTCCAGTCACCTGTTCATCAATCTTTGGGGGTCAGGGGACAGCCTTTGGGGGTCCTCTGGCTGCCCTCCCATGCTGGCCCCTCCGTCCGGCCAAGTGAAAGAGCTCAGACTGGGGGTGAGCTGGGGCCGGCCCTTCCCAGCGGTGGTCCGGGGACATCTCCCCCGCACCCCGCCCCCGCCACCCCGTGGCACAGAATTGGCCAAGGTGGGATCACTGAGAGCCCAGAAGGTGGCCCAGGCTGCAGTCAGCGCTTTTTGTTCTGGAACAAATTTATCAGCACCCCCGGCCATGGCCGCACGGCTCCCGATCGTCACTATTTGTAAAAGCCTGCATGTGCCGCACACGGGGATGACCTCATTGTTTGGGATCCTTGCGTCGTGCTCCCCAAGCATGGGGTGTATTTTATCATCCTCGTGAACCAGAATGGTCATGAGATCGCAGAGCTCGGTCAGCACTGAAGGGAGGCGACTCAGCCCCAGACTGTCCGAGGCGCTGCAGGGCCCACGGCTGACTCCCCTTCGGCCTCCGCCTCCCCAGTCAGGTGGCGCAGGCTCTGGGTCTCTAGCGGACTCGAACCCGGGTCTGTCAGAGACTCACACAGAAGGTGTCCCCGGGTCCACTCCCTCTTCAAGGCACAGGTGCGAGTTTGCCTTGTGTCCGTGGGCTGGTCTCAGTCTGTCTGAGATACAGACAAGTCTCCGAGCTGGCCCACAGGGACCTGAGGCCCCGCTGCACTGGCCACTGAGCTGGGTCATCCGTTCAAGCCCAGAGAGTCCCCCAGACTCTGCCTGGGAGAGCAGCTAAGCTTTATCAGCAGTTCGGGTTTGAAACCTGGATCCCCTGGACAGAGGGGGACCCTGAATTTGTACCCGCTTGTGCCTACGTGTGTGTGCGTCCATGTGGGTGGGGAACAGATGTCGGATTCTTGTGCTTGAAAAGAGGCTCTGGCCTTCGTGAGAGTCACTGGACCATCAAGGTCAGGGTCACCTTGGAGCAGACCCCCGGTGGGGTCAGACAAGAACAAACACTGCATTTTTGCCCTTGGGATGGTCAGTGGGAAACTTGGAATGCCATAGCTGTGGTTTACAGCATGAGTCGGACGGCCTGGGTTCACGTCGTGGCCCTGCACCTCCTGCCTGTGAGCCTGTGGGAAGCCTCCTAACCTCCCCAAGCCTCAGTTTCCTCACTTGTACCTGGGGTGATGACGTGGACACTCCCAACTTCCCAAGGCAGAGGACCCAGTAAGCCAGTCCACGCATGGGCCCCAGTGCTGAAGCATGGGGTGCATTAGTGTCGGCCAGACCTTCCTTGGGCCTCGTCTTATTTGAGAGGAGCTAGTGACGATGGTGGTGATGACCGTTACGACTGCGGTCGTGTGACCCCTGCTATGGGCCTGGCCCGATTCTTGGTGCTCCCCAGGAATCATTCCCAGTCCTCATGACATTCCTGCAAGGTCAGGGTTCGTGGCCCCATTTTACAGATGAGAAAATTCAGGCCGAGTTGCCAAGGTCTGTGCACAAGGGTGGCATGGATCTGGGATGGTTTTGCCCTCTGTGTGGTGATTTTTAACTACGGTCTGCCTGAGTTCAAGGCTGGGCTCTTTCTTCCCTGACCTTCTGCAGTTAAAACCACACGCTTTGAAGCCAGCCTGCCTGGGTTTGAATGCACTTAGTTGATGTGAGATCTTGGAGTCTCGGTTTGTCCCTCGGAGAAGTGGGCATAGTGCTAGTCACCTCACAGGGCTGTTGGGAGGACTAATGGCAGAATGTGAGGCTAACAAAGGCCAGGCACCTGGAGCGGCGCCTGGTAGAAAGGAGGCCCCAGAACTGCTCTGGCCCCCAGCATCTGACCACCAGGCCTCTTTCCATTCATCCCGACCCCTCCCATCAAGGAATGCGTGCAGTGACTGCTTCCAGCCGCCAGTGTCGGGAGTCACTCCTACCCAGCAAAATAAGCACACAGGGACAGTGAGGTCTTGTTTCAGGAGAATCCCCCTGGTAGCACTCTGTTTCAGTTCTGTACCTGAGAGGTTCCCCTGGGTGAATTGCTGTGTGAAGGCTACAGGGCAGACCCTTCTGGGTAGAGGCTGGGCCGCGCGTGCTTGGGCCCTGACATGCGGCAAGCCAGTGACGGCCTCGCTGTCTTCTTGTCGTTGCAGGCTGCCAACAGCTACCTTCGAGACCAGTGGTTCCATTCCCTGCAGTGGAAGGTAAGTCCTGACGCGGTGGCTCACAGAGGGCGGCCGGCTCTGTCTCGGGCTGCCTCCTGCAGGCCCACAGCCAGTCCGTTACCTAGAGGTGTGAGGGCGGACGGACATCTGACTTCCAGACGGCTCGGCCCAGGAGCCTTACCCCATTGCGGAAGAGCCTCTCCCCCTCGTCCCTCTGATGTGCGATGCCTTTCGCCCTGCGCTGGCGTTCCTGCGCCCTTGGCCGCGGATATTGCTCGTGAGCTGTCTGGGATTGTGCCTGCTTCCAGAAGGATCACAGAAGCACTTGCTTGTGGAGCAGGGGCTCTCCTGAGGGGCCGGGTGAGACAGGGCTCGCGGTCTCGAGAGGCTGGGTTGAAAGTGACTTCGGACGGTTGCTCCGAACATAAACCTGCCAGAGGTTCAAGCGCCCAACCGTTCTCCCACATCTTCACCTCTTTCAGTTACTGCTTCTTTGGCCCGATTTTCCTGTTCACCCTCTGCATAGGAGTGCCCAGAGCCTGTTAGCACAGAAGGAGATGAGGCCTCTGCTGGTCCCTTTCAAGACCCAGGGGCCAGATCTGCCGAGAAGGAGCCTCCCAGCCCCCCGGGGAATCCACACCGTGCCCAGGGTGTGGAATGTGCAGGCAGCTTCTCCTTCCGCCCTGCCTCCCTGTCCCTCCCGCCTTCGGATCTTTTAGTTTAGAACAAGCCGTGACAGTTCTGTGGCCTCGCTGAGCCAGCAGGGTATGGCTGGAATGACCGGTGCGTGTCCTGAGCTGTGGTTGTTACCGTAAGCTGGAGAGCCACGGAGGGTGAGCGGCGGGCCCCGTGCAGGGCATCAGGCCTCAGGCGGTGTCGGACTGACCAAGGGAACACTCGGAATTCCTCTCGTGCCTCTGAGGGACTCTCGTCACAGCCGGCCCAAGGACGGAAATACAACCCTGGAAAATGACATTCCTGGCCCCAAACAGGGCCACGCCTCCGGTCTCCCCCGACAGCTGCGGGTCCTCTCGCTTGGCACCCATGTGGCAACCTCAGAAGCTCAACAAGAAGTCTCCGAGTTGGGGCTGCGGGAGGAAAGGATTAGAATTTATTGAGCACGTACCGTGTGCCAGGACCATGAAGCTGGGCGCATCGTGGCCATTTCACCCTTGCCGAAGCCCTCGCAAGGCTGATGACTGTCACCGCTCCCATTTTATGCTTGGGGACGGTGAGGCGAGGCTGGAGCCCAGCTCCCATAGCTCGTCAGGGCTGGAGGCCGGGTTCACACCCAGGTCCCTCTCAGGCCTGCAGGTTTCTGAATGTGCAGGCAGAAGGCATCGGGGGCCAGCCGGGAAAGCGAGGTGGCACATTCCCGCTCACGGAGTCAGCAGGAGTTACGGAGAGCTGTTTCCCCAGCGGGATTATCCGTGGTCCCTGAGGCCTGGCTGTGTGCGGCCCTGTGTGTCCCAAGACAGGCCCGGCTGATGTCAGGACCTGCCGGGGGCCCGTCTGGGGGTTAAATGCCGGAGGAGCAGGGAGGATGAGAGGGATGGAGTGGTTGGGGGGCTTCTGAAGGAAGGGCCCATTTCACTGCCACGATGGCCTCCTCCCCCTTCTCCGAATGCATTTTCCAAATGAATGGAAAGGTCAGTGGGCGGCTGCCTTGCTGTGTCTTAGATCAGGAAGGGGCAGGAAACTGCTGCCCCCTTGACAGTAGGGAAATGCCTCCCTGCAGAGGTGGCCAAGACCCCTGTCGAGGGGCAGGCCGGCTGTCTTCCGTGTTCGGCCGAGCTCTGCCCAGCTGGGCCTGTTCTGCAGCTGCTGTCTGTGGCCTGTGGGAACACCTGAAAGGCGGTACCTGGGGAATTTGTGTATAGTGTGTGGCTGGGAGGGAGGGCTCAGACGGTGGGCTTGGAGAGCCGAATGTCCCAGACCGACTGGCCAGAATGATGACTTGAAAGTGACAACCTTGAAACGTACAAATTTAAGCGTCAAGTATTGTGTGTGGGATTCAGACAGTTTGACTGAACAGCTACAGAATCGGGGGTGCCTGGGCTTCCAGCAGTGTTCAGGAAGGCCTGGATGTCTGCACTCAATTTTGTGACGTTTGGTATCTTTATGGTTGTTAAATTTATTTAAAAAAAAAAAAAAAGCCCCCCCCAAACAAAAACAAAAAAAACCAAAAGCATCCAGGAAACTCCAAGTCAGAATTTCAAGGAGCTGGCATTGCCTGGCAGTGTGCGGCCCTTTTGCCACGTGGTAGACGGTGACTTTGTTCTCACTGTATAAGCTTTTACTGGTGTGTTGGGCGGGTTAAGACACTGGCAGTTTTCCCCCTTTGACAGATGCCCCTCCCCCAATAATTTAGGTATGCTGCCACCAGGTGGCAGTGGTATCTTAGTGTCAACAACTTGGTTTCAGTTTCGCTGGGATTGGAGGAAGCACGCCCTCCTTTTTAAAATGGTGAAGTTTAAGG
Organism: Enhydra lutris kenyoni; assembly: GCF_002288905.1. NCBI lineage: Eukaryota > Metazoa > Chordata > Mammalia > Carnivora > Mustelidae > Enhydra > Enhydra lutris. Next base: position 16,276,461 of record NW_019154114.1, read on the forward strand.
TGCTTTGGAGGCCCTCTGGGCTAGCAAAATGAGCTGAAGACCTGGGTTCGAATTCTGGTTCTGTTAGGGTCTGGGTAGGTTCTGGAAGCGTTCGTGAATTCTGATGCAGATACAATGTACCAGGCATGGCTGTGCACATTTCTGTTCCTTGTCATTCAGCAGATGAGGGAACCAAGGCTCAGAGAGTTCTAACGACTTACCACAGGCACAAAGCAGATCTCGGTACAGATCTGCGGGTCTGCCCTGCCTCTCCGGCTGTGCCTGATCGTGACCGTGGGACCCTTCAGCCCACTCAGGATGTGACCTTCTGCCTCTCCTGCCTGTTAGAGCCTCTCTTTCCGCCATATTTATAATCAACCTTCTTGGCTTCTTTCCTTTCCTCTTTTCAGTATCTTTTTAGAAAATAAAAAATGAGGACTTCAGAAACCCTGCAACCTCAGCTTGATTTTCAAAATTTTCTGCATATTGTTTTTGTCGTTTTCCGCTGCATCAACATGTGTGTGTCGTTGCTGCGGCGCACGTGGAGAACCCATTCTTTTATTTGTAAGGAATGCTGCCTATTAAATACTGTGTTCCCATTGGTTTAGTTTTTACTGAGTTGTGCGGGTGTCTCTAGAGCCTTCTCAGCAAAGAATTGCTCCCAAGGGGAGCCAAATGGGTTCTTTGGGGCTTAAAAAACCTTGAGTTACTACAGTAGCACTTGGCCCTCTGAAGTTCATCCCCATTCAACAAAATCTGTATTTTTTAGTATTTAATTTCAAAGGGAGGAGGGAAGTAGGAGGAAAATGCCCAAGAGGGCTCCTGGGAGGGGGACTGGGCAAGGATAATTAGAAAAAGGCTGCGAAATGCTCAGTCCGCCCCAGGTGGTGTTGTAGGCTACAGATGTGATCTTCTCGCTGGCCCCGGTCCGCCCTGGTAATGCTGGTGCTCAGCGACCTCAGCGCCCGACCTCTGCCTTCTTGTGCCCTCACACTATGCCTGGGGTGTTTCCTTGGCCCAGACCCTGTTTTGAGCATCGTGTGGTCTCCCTGAATAGTCCATCATTATTGACACTTACGTGTGAGGACATCTGAGTCCCCGGCCATGCTCCCAAGGGTACTCAGAAGGGTCCCAGCTCCCAGGTTCCCCTTCCCTGCTCCCTCCACCCCTCCGCAGGCTCCCCTCTTCCTCTCGGCCTCCTGCCTTTGGCCAGCACTGCTCAGGGAGCGCCTTCTCGTAGGGGGACGGCCACATCTCCAGTCCCAGGAGGGAGGGTGGGACAGGGTTACTCTGGCTGGTGGGACAGCAGCGCCAGCCCTCCTAGGGCCCTCCAGAGCGCAGCACTCTGAGGGCTCCCTGGAGAGGGCAGCCCTGTTTGGCTTGGGTGGTTTGGCCCCTGAGGCCAATTCCTAGGGGTATGTGAGCATAAACAGTTTTACTGAGTTAATGAGGCCTCGTTTCTGAGTGAGAGATGCACCTTGGAGGCCAGTTCCTGTGGAGACAGGCCTGTCTGTGTGTAAAGACTGTGAAGGGACAGGCCTGCCTACGTGTGCAAGGCCATGAGGGGACAGCCCCGTTCCTGTGTGCAAGGCATGTGAGGGCATCGTGTGTGTTTACAAAGCAGTGGGAAGACTGGCCTGTTTCTGTGTCCTCTAAGTTTTGAGGCAAGACGCCGAGGTGTGCACAACTGTGGGGTCAGGCCTGTCGGGGTGGACAGCCGCTGGCTGGGAGGAGGCACGCGTCGGGCCCAGTAGGGAGCTTCCAGCTCTGGAAAACAGCCTTTTCACTTCCGGGGAGGGGTTCCGTGCGGGCCCTTGCGCAGAAGTCCTGAAAACCAAGACTGTTTATCCCTGGCGGAAGCTGGGCTCCTAAGAACAGTCCCCGAGGCCCATCCCAAGTGCTGGGGCCGGAGAAGCAGAGTCTGCGTGATACGAGACGCTGACCTCTTTCTTGTCCCAAGGCTGCAGGGCGGAGGAGGCGCAGGGCTCTGGGAAAATCCCAGCTCAGGTTGGCATCCTCTCCGGCATTCCGCCCCGGCCACGGCACCTCCTCTCCCCACACAGGTTTCCCCGACCCCTGGGGTGGCCGCAGCCTTGCTCACCCCATCCCTGGCTCTGTCCCTCTTCCATGCAGAGCAGGAGGGTGGGAAGGAATGTGGGGTGCACATGCCTGGGGGAGGGAATGGGTGTGTTTGTGTGAGAGAGAATGTGGCATGAGAGGGAGTAACCACGTAGGAGTGTACTGGGTACGGAGTGGGTTTATTTGAGCCTCTGTTTTCTTCTCTGTCAAATGGGGAAAATCCAGCACCTTGCTCACCGGGTCGCGGTGGGTGCGATGCCCTGCCGTGTGTGAGGCAGTTGGAAGGGGGCTGGCAGCCACAGCTGGTGTGAGGCTCCTGTCGGTGTGGCTTAGCCACCCCCACCCAGGCCCAGCCCCTGCCCTGCCCCTGCCAGGCGTGTTTCAGAACTGGGGATGGGCAGGAGGTGTCCTCAGGAGTGAGGGCGACCGCCGTTCCTCGAAGGCTTGTGAGCACCGCTGTGCCTGGTACTTCATGCACATTCGCTCCCCGGTCTTCGCTCCCCCATCTCATAGATTGGGGGGTTGGGGGCAGCAAGGACATTGCCAAGGACAGTCAGCTCCTAATGACGCCACAGCCAGCTTCCGCAGCAGGCCCCGGCTGAGCCTGACATGGAGGTGAGCCCATCCTGTGCTCGGAGCCCCCACTGAGGCACGGCCACCATCAGGGTCCCCGATGTGCAGGTGAAGACTGCAGACGGAAGCCTAGGACCCCGCCCCCCCGTAGGGGGTTTGCAGGGGGCTTGCAGGGGGCTGGGCCCCTCACCCATTTCCACATGGTGAGAGGGCACGGTCCAGCTTGTGCCCACATTCCCGGGCAGTCAGATCGGGGGACAAAGGGCCCTAGAACTGATGTCCCTTCCTCAGAGGGAAGCTCCTGGAGGACGGATGGACCCTACAGTGGGTACTGTTGCCCCCAACTCTGACCTTCCTCCTAGACCCACCTCCCTCTTCCTTTTTGGGCCTTTCCTCCTGGGGGGGGAAGAGCCACTTTTAGTCCTGCGTCTGGGCCCACCTGCTGACCTCCCTGAGTTGGCAGCCCCCCCACCCAGCCCGTGTGCCCCGAGTCTTCATCCAGCTCCCCCGCGCCCAGCAAAAGCAGTAAGTGGCCATCATCACCCCGCTGAATCCTCCCAAACCCAAAGAGGAGCCTGGTCTCCCTGTTGCCCATTTCACAGATGGGGAGACCGAGGCTGAGAGGTTAAACCCCTTGCTCAGGGTCAGTGGCGGAGCTGGAGTGTAGACCGAACTCCGAGTCGAGAACCTGGGGTGGATCTCAGCCGCCGGGAATGTGGCTCCCAGCTGCACGCGAGTCTGGTGCCTGAGGCGAACATGTGCATACACGCACACACGCCAGACAGTTCCTCGCCCTCGTGAGCTGGCACTGCCCTGCCAGCCCTCAGCTCCTTTCTTTTCCAGTGCCTGGCGTGTGCAGGGCCTCAGTGTTTCTGTTTTGTGCAACATCTCATGAGAGCTTTACGCCTTTCTCTCAGTCTGTCTCACAGCCATCCGTGTGAGGATTATGGGAATTAGCCTTGGCTTGCCAGTCCCGTTTCTTGTGGGTAAAGGCCGATTGCCCTGTTTGTCCTGCGCGCCCCAGGACCACTGTCAGGCCACCTGTCCTGGGCCCAGAAGGTCCGCCTCTAGGTGGACCAGCCTGCCTCCACATCTGCCCCAAATACACCATGTCCCCCGTGTCCTCAGAGGCCTCAGAGGCCAACCTCAGAGGCCAACGTCCTCGAGGCTCTGTGTGCCCAGACCCAGCCCGGCTCCCAGCCCCGCTCTGCATTGGCCACCGCCCTCTGGTGTGGCCCCTGGCTGGGCTCGCCTGCCCCAGCCGAGATGCCCCCTTGTCTGGAGGGAAGACAGTGACCCCTGCGCACCCCTTCCTGCCCCCATCGCCCTCCTCTCTGTCCTTCCTCCCCTTACGCTCTCCATCCTTTTTATAGGCATCTTAAAACCACCTTCACAGCCACACCAAGGGCAAAGCCACTCAGCTCCTGCCAGCCCCCACCCGAAGACTGACTTCACTCTTGCAAATGTCCTCCCTGGCCTCTTGTGCCTTTGCATGGATGCTTTGGTGGCTGTGGCCGTCCCTGTGGCTTCAGCACAGCCTTGCTGCAGAGACACCTCGACGTGTCCAGGCCTGTATGCATCAGCTCTTCAGGCTGCATGACATCTGTGAAGAGGTTGTGGCCTCATTTACCACACGACTCGCTACAGCTGGGCGTTCAGGCTCTTCCGGTTTCCTCCGTTACCGATAACGCAGTCGTGCCTTTCCCCCAGACCTCAGTTTCTTGGGAACTACTTTTTTAAGGCAGATTTCCAGAACAGTGGCCACTGTTCTGGGGTATGTTTTGCAGCCCTTACCACATTTGCCAGTTGGCTCCCAAAGGAATAACTTCAGCTGTGCCTACAGGTGAGAGCTCGGGGCCGTACTGCCTGGGTTCAAATCCCAGCTCCGCATTCACTGGCGGTGTGACCCTGGGCCAGTTGCTTTCCTCTCTCAGCCGACTTCTCCTCCTAGAGTGGGGCTCTCACAGTAAGACCAAGCTTATTAGGTTCTTACAAGGATGAAATGGGTCAGTAGAAATAAAGAACTTAGAAGGGCACCTGCTGTGTGAGTGAGTGTTAGATCAATGTTGATTGTTCTTATTCTGCTTTAACAATCAAAGAGGCTGTTTCCCTTTGTGCAGAAGTGTCCTAGCAGACAGTCCAGAAGGAGGGCAGCACAGGTAAGGCACGCGTGCCGTCGACCCGCGGGGAGCCCGTAACAGGCGTCACTAATGCATCTCTGTGCTCGGTTCCCCTGCGGCAGAGCCCTTCCCAGCTGAGCCCCTGCTGGCTGACCTGAGGAGACGGAGGGAGCAAAAGCTTCCCTCCTCCCTGCATTATGACCTCTAGACTGTCATCCATCCAATGTTGCTAGGACCCACATCTCGTTCTGTTGGCCCGGGCCTGTGCCGTTTTGGGGGTTGTTCATGGGAGAAGTTGTCAGGCTTCCCGACTGAAACTCTGGGTCTGGTTCTCCTCTGCTTGGGAAGGGCGTGAGTGTTACCTGCCCACCTCTGAGAAAGGAGGTGGTGTGACCACTTTGTGCCCCTCTAAGTTCCCTAACAGGGAAGCGGGACAAGGATGGGTGGGATTTGGCTGCAGCCCTTTTATGGGCCCAGGCACACGTTGGCTTCAGCCAGATCCGAAGGGCCAGAATTCCATCCAGATTCATTTGTGGCTGTCGGTCAGGGAAGGTTTTGTGACTTCTTAAGAGGGGTCCCAGGCTCAGTGGAGAACGGTGAAAGGGGTGGCTTCCCCCCAGAGGCACAGCTCATCCCAGCCCAGGATCAGGGGAGGGGCCTCCGCGGAGGGACAGCGCGGTGGAGCAGAGGCCCTCACCGGCTGCTTCGCGGGGACCTGTGCTCTGTGGAATGGAGTGGAGGCCCTTGGGGCTCAGGCTGCCAGCCCCCGGGAGGGCCACAGTCTCCAGAGACTCAATGGGCCATTGGGGCCCTATAACTAATAAGAAGGGCAGCTTCGGGGATTGAAACTAACAAGTGGCAGAGGGCTGGGTAGCCTTGGGGAGGAGAGCTCATGCCCTTGTGGGCTGTCTTTACGGTAGACAGAACGATTGTCAGATCCGTACTAACATCAGGAGCTGTGCTGGGGGCTTTCGAGTGTGTGTGTGTGCGTGTGCATGTGTGTGTGTACTCTCTTCACATCATTGTGTGTGCGTGCGCGTGTGTGTCTGTGCGTGCATGTGTGTGTGTGTACTCTCTTCACATCATTGTGTGTGTGTGTGTGTACTCTCTTCACATCATTGTGTGTGTGTGTGTGTACTCTCTTCACATCATTGTGTGTGCGTGCGCGTGTGTCTGTGTGTGTGTGTGTACTCTCTTCACATTGTGTGTGTGTGTGTGTACTCTCTTCACATCATTGTGTGTGTGTACTCTCTTCACATCATTGTGTGTGCGTGCGCGTGTGTCTGTGTGTGTGTGTGTACTCTCTTCACATTGTGTGTGTGTGTGTGTACTCTCTTCACATCATTGTGTGTGTGTACTCTCTTCACATCATTGTGTGTGCGTGCGCGTGTGTCTGTGTGTGTGTGTGTGTACTCTCTTCACATCATTGTGTGTGTGTGTGTACTCTCTTCACATCATTGTGTGCGTGCACGCGCGTGTGTGTCTGCGTGCGTGTGTGTGTACTCTCTTCACACCATTGTGTGTGCGCGTGTGTGTGTGTGCGTGCGCGCGTGTGTGTTCTCTCTTCACATCATTGTGTGTGCGCGCGCGTGTGTGTCTGTGCGTGTGTGTGTGTGTACTCTCTTCACATCATTGTGTGTGTGCGCGCGCGTGTGTGTCTGTGTGCGTGCGTGTGTGTGTGTGTACTCTCTTCACATCATTGTGTGTGTGTGTCTCTCTTCACATCATTGTGTGTGTGCGCGCGCGTGTGTGTGTGTGCGTGCGTGCGCGTGTGTGTTCTCTCTTCACATCATCCCCGATCTGATTAGGCCCAACCTTGAAGGTCTGCGGTCGCACGGCCAGAACCAGGCAGAGCCGGGGTCTGGATCCAGGCGGTTGGTCTCCAAACCCAGCCTCCTCCTTCCAGCAGGAGATGGCACCACCGCGGCCATGGGGAGGGTGGGGACATGGGCACAACAGCCCCAACTCTGAGCCCAGCAAGGCAGAGGAGTGCCCAGCAAGCGTGAGGTCCTGGCACGGTGTGTCTCCACTGATCCCGAATAGAGCACTCTCTGGCATAGACGTGGGCCATTTGAATCCGTTAAGTAAACTTTTCATTGAAGGATTACGTGCAGAAAGGGACACAGATCAAAAGTGTACTGCTGGGTGAACTTTCCCAAATTTTCACCGAATTGACCCAAGTAACAGTCAGCCAGATTGAGGAACAGAGTGACTGCCTCCCAGGCATCCCCTTGGCCCCCCAAGCCCCTCTGCTTCACCCTCCCCCACCGTCAGAGAAGACCACTGTCCTGCCTTCTGTCAGCCCAGATGCATTCTGCGTCCCCCCCTTTAGTGGACACTGCCCCCAGAGTTTTCCAAAGTGGTCACACCAACTTACATACCTACCCCCAGTGTTTAAGAGGCCACTGGCACAGGACATGTAACGATCATATTTATTAAGGGGTTTTTTTAATACTCAAAAGGACAAAAAGAACTAAAGAAAATTCCCACTGCCCATAAACCTGTTCATACATGTTAAGTTAAAAAAAAAACAACACAAAGCTATGATTGACATGTAACAAAATGCACACATTTGGCTGTTGGCGTAGTGAGTTTTGACTATTGTATTGACCTGAATAACCCCCACCCAAATTCCTGGCCCCCCCAAGAAGATTCCCTCGTGCCCCTCTGCTGTCAGACCCCCGCGACCCCAGGGCCTCTGTGGACTCTTCTGGGGGGTGACGGCTGTGGGTGTATGTGGCAGTTCTCAGCGGCACAGGAAGGTGTGGGGGGGCAGTCTCATTCCCGTGCCCGCAGAGCAGGCCTGTGAGCCCCTTGTGGGGGCTTTCGGAAGGTCCTAGGACTATTCCTCTGTAAACTCCACACAGACCGTAGTCCCCACACCGTGTCATTCTTGGCTCCTTGACGCTTTAAGGACCTACTAGGGCGATCTCTCTCTGGCGGGACCCACAGATCTGCTTCATCCTTTTTATGGTTTTACAGTATTCTGTTCATGCGAGGGTCAAACTGAGTGGGACTCTAGATCTTTCCGTAAAACCCTGCTGTGTAGACGGGGAACCGGAGTTTCTGCAAGAAAGGAGAGGGGAGGGGAGCCTGTGGGGAGCACCCTCTGTCTACAGGCCAGAGACAGCGAGAGGTGCTTGCTGTGTGATCCGAGCCCCTCGAGACAACCCCCTGCCCCCGCCAGCCATCCCCAGTCGGTAGGTTCAGAACCTGGAGCACCAAGGCGGGTGTGATGACCTGCCCCAGCCCACCAGATCAGGAAATGGAGGAGCTTGCTTCGCACCACATCTCTGGGACCCCAAGCCTATCCCTGCCCCCTCCTGCCCCAGCGGGGCTTCCTCAGCCCCCACCAGAGGGCCAGGCTTGGGCTTTGACCATCCAAGACCCTTCCCCCCCACCCCGACCTCCTTGCGTGGGAAGGTCTTCTTCGGGCCTCAGGAATGGCGCACGACAGCAGCTCTCCAAGTGGCCAAGAAAGAAGTGCATTTGTGGGTTGTTTTTTTTCTCCCCAGACAAGGAAGGGGGGCCCAGAGCTTTGGTGTGTCATCCCACGCACGCTTTGATGGGGGCTGATGAGTCACTGAACCATACAAGGAAGTTTTTTCACGTAAATGGTTTGCGGGTGAACTTGTTTTCTGCCCTTTAAGGCAGATTTTTTTTTTTCCCTCTTTCTTTCTTTTTAAAGAAGAGCCTTTAAAACAGAAATGTGAGGCAACATCTTGACGAGCAAGACCTTTTGTTCTGCGGGGGTCTGTAGCGGGCCCCTGTCGCAGCTGGGTGGTGGGCAGCAGCCCCGGGAGGCCGGTGCCGGTCGGCTCTCCGCGGGGGCCGTGGCGGGTGGTCCGGCCACGGCCGGGAAGGTGGCCTGCCGCCCTGTGTGCCTCCGAGGCTCCTGCCCAACTGTTGGCTCTGTTGGCTCGGAGACGGGGCCAAACAGACTCCGAAAAGAGCAGCAGCTGTCCCCACAGAGGAATTAGGGCCTCTCCTCACCTGATGATCATAAAATACCCAGTGGGGCCGCCAGCCCAGCTCTCTGGATGGCGAGGTGTTTCAGAGCGAGGCTAATTGACCAGGAGCCCGGGCAGAAGCACCACAGACGTGGTGGCCGTCACCCACGCCCTGCTCCCTGGGGGATCCTGGTGCCCTCCTGGAACCAACAGCTGGGCTTATGGGACACCCAGAAATGGACAGAGACGCCCTTCTGAGGCACCCTTTGCCACCCCGACAGCCAGCTGACTGTGGCAGCAGAAGACCAGGGTGGCTTGCCACCGGGTCGGGGGCCGGGCCGATGCTTGGGTAAGACCCTTGGGCTGAGCAGATGGAATGTGACCTCCAGCTCGAGCTGACATCCAGGGACGTGTGGACCCTGAAAAGCATGTCCTGGACGTCGGGCCAGGTCAGCAGTAGCCGTGTGGCCCGTGGTGTCTGCTGGCTTTGTCACCATCTGCATGAGAATAGGGTGGTCCTTGTCTCCCCTCGGGCCTCCCAACCACCATGGACGCGGGGGTTCCAAACCAGTGGTTCTCAAAGTGGGGTTCCCGGACCAGCAGCACCTTCTTCACCTGGAAATTTAGTGCAAGTGCCAGTCTTCTGTGTCACCATCTTGAGTGTCCTCCAGGTGATTCCAAGGCCCACCAAAGCTTGAGACCTTTACTGAGTGCCGACTGTTTTCCTCCACTTCACTGTGTTGTCCTCGTCAAGCCGTACAGTGTCACCGAGGGTGGGGATTGGACCCCCTTCCACAGACAAGAAGACTGACTCGCAGACTAAATAACTTCCCTGCGTGGCCGAGCCAGAATTCAGACCTGGTCTCCGCCTCCTTCTGTGTCCTCCAGGCGCTGCTAACAGGTCCCTTGCAGCCGGAGAGCAAGGGTAACTGGCTGAACAGATCTGTGGCTTTTGGGTCACTCTGCCAGCACCTCTCCCATTTGTGCAGCCAAGTTAGAATCACTGTGATGGCCACGCTCCCTATCACGGACCATCGCGGTCCATTGCAGACCTCCCCTGGGCAAGTCTGCAGGGCCCTCCTCAGCAGGGAAGGGACAGCCGCCCTGGAAATTCTGCCACTCCACGAGACCCCCTTAACTCAGGAAGGCAGGGACAGATGTCACGTTGGATTCCAGCCCACCATTACCTGCCAGAATGGGCGCACCAGGGGGCACCTGCAAATTAATTAGGGAGCTGAGCTCTTTTCCACGTCACTCATAAACTCAGGCCCAGCCTCCAGCCCAGAGGAGGCAAACCCCCTCACCCCCAAGGAGGAGTGGAGGCTTCCCAAACAGATGAACAGATCAGATGCCCTTTGAAGTAATGTAAGCACTAGATACAGTGCTAAGACACATGAACAATGGAGGCCCCCACGGAGATGCCACCGTCTTGAGGCTGAGCAAGGGAACTCCTTATTTGGGATAGAGATTTCCCTTTATCAGGCCCAGAGGAAACAGGATGGAAACAGGGGTCTGGTGGCGCTGTCCCATTCTGTCCCCCACATTTCAGGGAGCGAACCTCACTAAGGGTTGACCCCTCTCACATGGCAGAGGAAGAGAGCAGTTTCTGGTACAGTATGTGCATTTTTAAACTTACTCGGAGGGTTGCTATTACAACCAGGGTTGTGTCTGCCGAAGATGGGATCTCCTGTTAAGAACTGGCGAGAGCCCCCCATTGCGGTTTTCACTCCAGGTTCAGCGTGTGCTCCAGGCACAGAAATGTCCCTAGAAAAGTCATAGCAAAGTCACAGGGTCTCCTGAGCTGCCAGTTTCAAAGGTGGGGCCTCAGCCATGGCTGGGATGTGAAGGGACTGTGTCTCATTTATCCCTGGGGCGGGCAGGATAAGCCTCTGGCTGGCCCAGAGCCTGGGGAGGTCAGGTGGGCCGCGTTCCTGGAGACCCCGGCGGTTTGCGCTGACCGAGGGGGCTGGCCGCATGCTGGCCGGATGGCCGTGGCCCCCGAGGAAGGGCTCTGACCAGGAGGGGAGAGCATGGAAGTATGGCAGTCACAGCAGCCGATGGCTGTGGCCAGAAAGCCCATCAGGAGGGTCTGCACAGAGGGCTGAGGTCAGGCAGGAGGACTGATGTTTGCTTCATTTTCTGAATGTAGATGCTACCTTTGCCCACTGATGCTTGAGGTAGCTTTACAGAAACGCGCAGCAGGGAGAAGTCTGTACTGATTGATTCGGAAGGCCTCCTCCAGGGGTTAGGAGAGGAAAGGCAAGACGCAGAGATCTATGTATAATGTGATGCCCTTTTTTTGTAAAACGAATGAGAGACAAAACAGCAAATCAGGGGACCAAACTAAGTCTGTGTACTTGCATTTGACTATGTGTGGCTGTGGAAAAAGATATGAATGGATACATGCCAGGGGCTTTTTCTGAAGAAGGGGCATTTGGGGGACACAGCCCCACCCACTCATGCTACCATAGCAGAGTGTGGCTGGAAAAGCTTGGAATATTGTTTTCTGGCCCTTTACAGAAAATGTTTGCCAAACCCTAGTATGTGCAGTGGTGTTAGTATGGGTTCAGGGGTACAGGGGTGGGGGAGGCGGGGTGGGAGACGAGGTGAGGTTAACAGAAGGCCAGCGTATGTGATACGGGCTACATTTATGCACACATTTATCCTGCTGTGCGTATGTGTGCGTGTGCGTGTGCGTGTGTGCGTGCAGGGAGCACGCACGGAGAGGACCCATGGAATGACGGCCACCAGCATAGAAGTGGCAGGCGGTGCCACACTGGCATCCTGGTGCTCTTCTCCCCACCCTAGCACGGTCTGTAGGATTCTCTTTTCCAGGGAACATATATTACTCGAGAAACCAGGTACTCTACTGCAACACGGGGAAGTCAAAAATAACAGGAGCTCAGATACCTTCCAGCTCTTTCTTAGAACGTGGGATTCTGACCGCTTTGACGATTCGGTGCAAGGGCAATACCACCTTCATGATCCCAATTTCTGAACTCTTTGGGGACTTTTTCATACTCCTTTTTAATTAAATGTACAGTGCATAGATCTGGCTTCCTGGGACCATTTGAAGCATTACAGATAGAGCCAGAGCTTCTCCTTCCCCCGCCCCCGCCCTTGGTTTTCCCTCAAGCCACTTCCCTCTGCAGGAAGACAGCTGTCATCAGCCTGACCCGTGGCCCCTTCCCCCACACCATGCGCAGTGCACGCGTGTGAATCTATGTGCACACGTTCATGTTCGCTTCTGCACTTAGTGTCTGGCGGATGTGGGGCCCCGGCGGACCTTCCAGCTCTCCTTCCTTCTTGTAACTGCTGTCTCCGGTGACCCCGTGCATGGGGCCACGGCCTGTTTGATGTGTCTTGGCTCACGGGCATTTCGGGAGTTTCTCGTCACCCTTCATTTTTCTCAGGGGTTAACCGTCGTCAGCCAACGTCCTGCCACACTCGTCAGCTGCCATTTACTGAGCACATATGAAGTCCTGGTGTTCAGCCTGAAATACCACGGTCTCGTCAACACCTCCAAGAGGCAGGTGCTCCTGTCATCTCCATGTACCAGAGGAGGAGATCAAGGTTCCAGGGAGTGATAGAATTCTCTGGTGGCTGCACAGCTTACCCACAGCAGAGCAGAAGTTCGAATTCAGATAGGTGCCCTCACTCGGTCCGGGATACCACACACGCCTGAGAGCCAAGACGGGGCCTCGCCCGGGCCCCGGGCTGGTGGGGGAGGCGAGTGAGTGAAAGGAGGGGGGGATGTAGTGTTGGGTGTGCTGAGTATGAAACTGGGATCCCCCCCAGCCTCCCGACAGTATTGTGATGAGCTGTGGAAGGCACGTGCAGCCCCTTCCTGGGTGTCTCGGCTGGCGTTCTGTAGCCGAGGGGGCGGGGGGCGCAGCTGGGAACATGGCCTCCCCTGGGGTTAGGGCCATGTGGAGACAGGGGTGCATTTCCAGAATGCTGAGAGCAGGTCCGGGGCCGTAGCTGTGTGCGCTCACTGTCTTCATGGACCCTGACTCAGGACAAGCAGGTGCCTGAGTGCGGGCAGCACTCCCTGTGGTGTCCATGTGGCTCCCTGGTACGCGGCTGTTGGGGCAGGTACCCCGGGCGCAGGCAGCACACCTGGCAGGAACACCGGCGTTTCCGCCCTCTGAGGGAACAAGAAAGAGACAGGGGTCCACATCTCCCCCAGGAAGAGAAAACCCAGCCCCCCAGTGCCTCCTTCTCCCATGCATCATGGGGACAGACTCCCAGGCCCCACCAGGCCCCACCTGGCCCCAGCTAGCCCCACCTGGCTCTTTGGAGTTGGAATCTGCCTTTTTTTTTTTTTAAGATTTAGTTACTTATTTTAGGGAGAAAGCACGCACATGATTAGGAGGAGAGGGAGAGGGAGAGAAATCCTCAAGCAGACTCCCTGCTAAGCAGGGAGCCCCCACGTGGGGCTCAACCCCAGGACCCTGGGATCATGACCTGAGCCAAAACCAAGAGTCAGCTGCTCAGCCGACTGAGCCCACCCCAGGCGCCCTGGGACTCTGCCTTTTAACAAGGCTCCCCACACAGTTCCTGCTCGCGTCTGGGGATGAGGAGCACTCGGCGGTTGGGGGGCTTAGAAGACTAGGTTCAGCACTCACCACGGCAGAAGCTTCTTACATGTCGGTCATTATTGCTGACCTTTGCTTTTCCTCCGTTTTGGAAACACTGAGAGCCCCTTCCGTGTGTCCCGAGGAGCTGCGGTCACCACGCACAGCAGGGCAGAAACCCATGAAGCCTCAACCCCGGTCCCCTCGGAACTCAGAGCTCAGGGGGAAAAGCAGCCACGTGGAAGCTTTTAAATGCGATCAGACCGATCTGGGCGATGACACGATTTTGCCAAGGGTTCGGCAGGCCCTGAAGTGCCCAGTGGGGAGCCCAGCACCAAGCCCGGCTCCTCTCTGCACCAGCTAGATGTGTGGTTGCCCAGGCAACCGGCCGATGCCCCAGAGACCGGGCACAGGTCGCTGTGCCCGAGTTCTCGCTGTCTCCTTGGAAGCAGTAATGACTGCGGAGAGACTGCCTCCGGCGGGCACGTAGGGGGCCGAGTGCCCAGGCTCTTTCCCCTCTTTCAGACCAATCGTCCGTCTCCCAAGGACCTGGCTTTCCAGGCAGATGCCCCTGGACGCCCAGCTGCAGTCAGTCGGGAGCTGCCATGGGGCAGTCTCACCTCTGCGGTTAAGGGACTTCTTATGCGTCTTGGAGCAGGTGTGACCTCCATCCAGGCAGAGGAAGCTCCCAGGCGTGCCCATCCAAGTGGCTCAGTGGTCAGGCGCTGGGGATCTGCAGCTGCACCGGCTCCCAGTTCCGGCTCTGGCTCTTACTTGCCACGTGACTTGACCTCTCCCAGCCTCGGTTTTTCTCCTCTGTAAAATGGGCCTCAGTAGACCACACACTTTGTTGAATGGTTAGGAAATTCAAAAAATTAGTTCATTGTATAAAGTGCTTCACACGGTGCCTGGCCTGTGGAGAGCACCTCGGAAGCGGTGACCATTGTGGTCTCGTGTCACTTGCCATTTGTGTTGTTGGGCCGGTGGTTGTTCCTGGAACATGGTAGCCACTGGGTAAGTGGTGGTATTACGGTGTTTTGTAGCTTTGTGAGCCTGGTTGAGCTGTGCTTTACCTGCCAGCCAAAGGTAGGGGTGGGGGGCAGACCAGGGCTAGGCTGTGTCTCCTTTTGTGTCCTATCCTCTTACTCCCAGTGGCCCCTTGGAGCCAATGGCCAGAGTAGGCGTCCCTACCTCCTCTTGAAAATCCTGAGTCCCTGGAGGGTAATCACTGATGAATCCATCTGTCAGTTAATTACACCAGCAGGTAACAGCCCAGTAATTGTATTTGCTAAATTAGCATCTCTTTGCATGTTCACAGAGGGGCTGGGAGGTTATCTGCTGTCTCAGGTTGAGGGTCAAGACCTTAGCGCCAAGCAGGCATTGTGGGGATGACACAGGGCTGGACACAGGCCAGGCTTGTATCTGAAAACAGGTGATGGTCTTTGATGCCGAAAGGATTTAAGATGGAGTATCCAGTCCCTCTGGAGGCCTAAAGAGAAGGCCAGCAGCCCAACCATTGGGGCCCCCAGAAACACACTGCTTGGAAGGGATGGCAGGGATGGCACGGTACCCTCACGGCCCCAGAGCAAGTTGTGAAGGAATGAGGAGGGCCCCTGTCTAGGAATGAGAGAGGCTGGACAAGTTGCCCAACCTGTCAGTCTTCCTGGATGCGAGCGGACAGTTGGGGACACCACCCTGTAGACCTGGGAGGGAAAGCCGGAGGAGCAGGCCAGGTGGCAGGGTGCTACTGACATCCCCAAAGTGCTGGCTGACTATGGGGAGAGACAGTGAATGTGTTGCTGGTCCTCTGAAGACATTGGTTATGGGGGACCCCAGGACCTTAGGACAGCATTGCCTGAAGGAACTTTCTGCCGTGATGAGAATGGTCTTTCTCTGCACCGTCCACCGTAGTGGCCACTGGCCACCCTGTGGCTATCAGGCAGACACAGGGTGGCCAGTGGGACTGCATCACTGAATTTTTCATTGCATTTCACTTTAATTCAGTTAAATGTTAATAGCCACATGGGGCTAGGGGCTTTGGGCCTAGGCAGCCCAGCTTTGGGTTGTCTACTGGAAGGAAGTTCTGACAGCCTGTCTGGTTCCTCCCTGGGTCATTTTTCTCGGCAGCTCCAAGGAGCTCCTGGCCGCCCCCCTCTAACGACAGGTGGTGGGGAGCATGCGCGCTCGTGGGAGCCTGAGTCGCGGAGGCTGCGCCGACCAGCAGAGCAGCCCAGCACCGGGATCCGTGCTTCCAGCACGTTCCGAGTCACACCCCCACCCCCCCACCATGAGGGGCACACTCCCAGGGACAGCTTGTCTCCCATGGAGGAGCCCACAGGCTCCGCGCTCCCAGGCTGGAGAACCCCGGACGTCTGCGGTTGTCTCTGCTGTGGGAGCAGTTGCCGGAGAGATGGCGGATGTTGCCCAGGTAACGTCCCCTCCCTGACGAGCAGAGGGTGAGGACGGCAGTGGAGTGACTGGTCTGCCGCACGCGCGGGAGGCGGGAGGCTCTGCCCGCCGGCTCTGTTGTTTCGGGAGCTGGCGGGGCTTAGTCACAGAGGCCGGGAGTCCTAAGTTCCCTCTGCTCGGGACCACTCAACTGCTAGGACTTGGTAGGTGACAGGACTGAGAGCCGCCGGTCAGCCAGCAATGGGGCTGAGCGCTTTATAGACGGCATCTCGTGGAAGAGCCCGGAAGCCTTGCACAGTCGTCAGTCTGACCCCACATTGCAGATGAGGCCACCAGGGCACAAGCGATAGACCGTGAGTTCCACGAGCACTTGGGGCCTGTCTGCTTTGCTCGTCATGGGGATCCTGAGTGCTGAACACCGTGCTTGGCGCATCGGAGATGGTTCCTGGTCATTTTTGTTGAATGGTTGGGTAGGGGATGGACAGACGGATGGGTGGGTCAATGGATGCGGGCACGCACCGGTGGAGGGATGAAGCAGAGCTTAGATTTGAGCTGAAGACACACCTATTGCAAACCTGTGCTCTTGACCTCTGAGCGGGACTGTCTCCGCTTTTGTCTGATGTCCTCCTCTGCCTGCCTAGGTTGGGATTTTTGTCTTAAACATTGTAATTGAAGTATAATTTGCACACCTTAAAAACCACCAATTGTAAGTGTACGAGTCAGTGACTTTGGTAAATTCATAGAGTGTTCCAGCCGTTATCGCAATCGTGTTTTAGAGCGTTTCCGTCCTCCCGAAAGATGCCCTCGTGTCTGTCTGCCGGTTCATCCCCGTCGCCGCCCCGCCTCCGGCCCCAGGCAGGGACTGTTCCGCCTTCTGTCTTTATAAATTTGCCTTTTCTAGACATCTCTCATGAAAGGAATCCTACAAGATGTGTTCTGCTTCTGGCTTGCTTGACTTAGCGTCACACTTTAAGGTTCATCCATATCGTAGCACGTGTGAGTAGATGCATCCTTTTTACTACAAATACCAGTCCGCTGTGTGGATAGACCACGTTTTGCTTACCTGTTCACCAGCTGGTGGACGTGGGGGCTGGTTCCAGTTTGAGGCTCTTATGAACAATGTCACAGACATTCGTGTCCTCGCGCCTGGGTAGACTCTGTGTTTTATTTCTCTTGGGCAGATTTCTAAGAAAAGGACTGCTGGATCGTGTGATAAGTCTATGCTTCGTGCTTTAAGTAGCTATCAGACTGCTCTCCGGTGGCGCCGTGCTCCCGTGTGAGGCCATGGGCAGGGCGCACAGGTCCCAGTCCTCCAGGTCCTCGCCAACACTTGGGGTCGTTGGTTACAGTCCGCCTGGTGGGTGTGAAGTGGTGTCTGCTCGTGGTTTGAACCGCTGTCTCCCTGGCCACTCGCCATGTTGGGCAGCTCTCTCTGCACACTCATTCCTAGATTGGCTTTGCCTTTTTTCTCTAAAAGGACAGATAGCAAATATTTGGGGCTTTGCGGGCCACACTGGATTTCTCTCCCATGTTCTTTTTCTTTATTAAAGGTTGATTGATTGATTGATTGATTGGACAGAGGGAGATATAGCGAGAGAGGGAACACAAGCAGGGGGAGTGGGAGAGGGAAAGCAGGCTTCCTGCAGAGCAGGGAGCCCGATGTAGGACTTGATCCTGGGACCCTGGGATCATGACCTGAGCTGAAGGCAGATGCCTAACGACTGAGCCACCCAGGTGCCCCTCTTTGGGGTGTTCTGCTTCACAACCCCTAAGAACATTCTTGGCTTCCTTGCACGAAGCGAAGCAGGGGTCTGGGCTTGGCATCCTGCCGCACTTTGCCAACCCCTGCTTTAAGCCCCTCATGCCCCTGCTGAAAGAATCCAGTGGCCCATGGAGTCCACGCTGAACATGGCAAGAGGTCACCCACCCCTCCTGGGGAAGGGGCCCACTGACAGGACGATCCTGCAAAGCCAAGGGCCAGGCTCCCGAGGCGTCCCCATCCTAGCCCCGTGGTGATTCAACACCAGATGAGCTCATCAGAGTTCTTGGGATGAAACCTGCTAATCTGTCACCCAAGGCAGTCCTGCGCAGGCCTCCCTCTGCCCTGTGGCTGCCCTGTCCCAGACCTTAGAGCTTCTCGTGGGAGCCAGCAGCCTCTCCTCCCTGCCGCCACCGTGATCGCCATGGTCGCTCCACCTGCTGCTCCTATTAGAGCTTCCCGCAGCTCCTCCACCCCTGGGTGCCTGGCCTCCAGCTCTCCAAGCCTGTGGACTTGTCCCAGGCCTCACCGCATGCCACCCAGCATTCTTGACCCCCTCCATCACCATGCCTCTCGACATGTCTACCTTTCCTCTCCACTGTCTGCATCAGCCCCGACAGAGGTGATAGAGAGACGCCTCTGGAATGAACCAGAGCCGGTCTGACTCCTGAATTGTCCCTTTGTCGCTGTGTGACCTTGGGCAAGTCAGGCCACCTCTCTGGCCGTGAGAGTCCTATGTGTAAACGGGACACTAGAAGCTGGTAGTAGACGTTACAGACAGGCCCTCAGCCACTGGGCTCACTGGGACGACATGTCATTGCCTGGGGCCATGTTCTTTTCCAGCTACGGGAGTGCTTTGTCCTAGGCACAGGGCAGTGGAAGTACGGCCGTGTACAGGGAGTTGGTGGGTAAATGCTGCAGCTTCCTCACTCCCTGGGGGTGGCGGGGGGGGGGGGGGATTCACGGTCTCCTCGAGTCCCCCATGGGATTCACAGCTGGCTCCATGGTGGCCCAGTCATAATGCTTGGTGGGGCCCCGTTAATGATCCCCTTCTCCTCTCCTGCCCCGTTAATAACTGCCTTCTCCTCTCCTTCTCTTCTCCTCTCCTCCTCCACCCTGCACTGATGTGTCCTACATGTAAATGAAGAAACCATTTACACATGGGTTTTTGTCTTAGGGTCTGTTTTGGGGACTCTTAGCCCGTGGCAGGTCCCCAGCTCTGGGGTTACCGTGAGGCTGGAACGAGATGATGCTCAGAAGTGCTCAGCGGGGTGCCTGGTGCACAGTATGTGCTCATTGTGCATTGGCCCTTGTCACAGCCCTGGGACCTTCTGGTTTTGAATGCACCCACTGGTCCTGGGAGGTCTGTTAAGCAAGGGCTTGGGTGCTTGCAAGAGAGCTGTTGTTCTTCCCCTGTAAGGAGGGGTGTGTCGGTGAGCGCAGAGACTGATGCCGCCCTCTGGGCCCTTTTGCCTGGACCTTGCTGCCTCAGAGTCTCGGGGATGTTTGAGCGTGGAGAGCTTAGGGCCACAGCACTCACGGCCCTCCCCACCGTGTGAGGGTGTGTGCCCCACCCCACAACACGCTGACTGTATTTGGCAAAGTTTCAGTGAGGGTTGGGTGGAACAGTGTTCACCAAAGATTAATGGTAGCTATTTCTAGGTTGTGGGATTTTTGAGGTCTTTTTTCACTTACCCTCTCCTTTGTGCTTTCCAGCGTGGTTCAGATTTCTTACAACGAGCAGGCATCATTTTCACAAAAAGAATGAAGTCATTATTCCTTCAAAGGTAAATAACTTGCAGCTGATTAGTAGATAGGGCTTTCACGGCCCAGACCATATGCCACTCTGGAATCTACTGTGGGGAGACATGGGTGCGAATCGTGTGGTTTTCTTTGGGGCTTAAAACACGGCCCATTTCTATGGCTATTCCGCGGTCATTTAACAATAAAGCAATTCTCTGGGTATGGAGCAAAACCACCGTGTCCAGGACTCAAAGGAGGATGCATCTTCTGGGAAGGATCGGTTCTCGCCTTGGGAAATGTCCCCATGGTGTTAGACTTTGGGCAGTCTGTTGGCATAGGCTGGGCAGCGTGGAGGCGGGCCATGCCATGCTCCTGGCTGACGGGGATGGGGACTGGGGCTGCTCACCGGTCCAGGGCGGCCTCAGGGAAGTGGGTGCGTCTTGTCGTGAAATTCATGGGGCTCAACACATCCTCATTGTCACGATCACCCCCACTGACCATGTAATCACTGTTCATGGAACACCCTCTCTTGACAAAGCTTGCTGTGTGTGTCTTCCAGTCCTTAGAGGATCTAAAATGGTCGGCAAGTCAATGTTTCTGGCGTTTCTGCTCCCCCGCCTGAAGAGAATGATGCTATCTCCACTTCCCCCACTTGTCTCCTCTGCCCTGCTACCCCTCGGAAGGGGACTTGTCTCGTTCCAGTTCTTGATGAGGGTGGTGACTGTCAGAGCACAGCCAGACTGAGAGGGAGAAGGAAGGGGCTGTCCTGGGGCGTGGCAGGCTGGCCGGCAGGTGAAAGAACGTGGCATGGCAGGGACAAGCGACATTGATGTCCGTAAGACAGATCAGGATTTGGGGCGTGTGGTAACTCATTCGGTTAAGTGTCTGCTTTCAGCTCAGGACATGATCCCCAGGCCCTGGGATTGAGCCCCGCGTAGCATCGGGCTCCCTGCTCCACGGGGAGCCTCCTTTCCCCTCTGCACCCCCCCCCCCGCCCCAACTGGTGCTCACTCTCTTAAATAAATAAAAATTTTAAAAGATCTGGGCTGGTGAGGGGAAACAGACTTCGGCGTGAGTCAGCTATGTGGATGACTGGTAGTGATGGGGCCTGGTTAGCGAGCGAGAGAGTGGAAACTCATGGAGTTTGGGAACCAACAGGAGATGGACAGTGGGGTCCTGCTTGTGTGGCTGTGGGTGTCCGCCTCATCCTTGTAAAGTTTCTCCAAAGAGACGGGTTAAGAATCCGGGTTCCTTCTTTGTTGCCAGGGTCTCTATTCGGCCTCTGCCTTCTAACGTGGCTCTGTACGGAGAGTGGCCACACGGCTCCAGCATTTGTGAAGGTCACACACTGAAAGAGGCTGCCTGGTTTATAGAAGAGGAAACTGAGGCTCATAAGGTGATAGGCTTCACAGTAAGAACCGGGCCTGACTCCAGAGTCTCTCTTGTGTTCCGCTGTGAGGCCTCGCCCAGCAATTAACTAAGGCTGACAAGAACGGTTCCCCCAGATGCTTCCTCAAAGGCCCTGGGTTCCAAGACCACTTTGTGACTCCAAACTCGGAAACTCGGTGGTCCCGGAGACCCTGGCAGCCTCAGGGGCTGGTGGGGGACCCTGACCTCCTCCCTCTCCACTCCCTCAGTGAGACTGGCTCAAAGATCGTGACTTGTCGCCCCAGCTGGCTGCTGGCACAGTGACGCTAAACTTGGGTTCCCCTGGGGAGCAGAGCGTTTAATGAAGGAGTTCAGCCGGTGGGAGTCTCCCAAGCCAGCCAGGGCAGCTGTGGGGCAGGCAGCCGGAGGGCCGGGAGGGAGCTTGGCTGGGACCTCCACCTTCCGAGGGCTGCTGTTTCCATGATGTCAGAGAGGCGGAACTCTGCCTCACAGCGCAGGGGACCACAGCCCTCGCCCCAGTGCTTTCCAGCCCTGGACGCGGCCCCGAACAAAGGTGAGAGCGCTCGTCTTACTCACCGGGCAGAAACCGAGGACCGCCTTCAAGCTTCCTGGGGGCCTCGGGGCTGGTCACCACCTGGCCAGAGTTGAATTCCTGGCCCCAAGCCTGCCTGTCCTTTTTCTTCACTGGACTCTGCTCTCCAGGGGAGCCTCATAGGACGGGGATGAGAAAAGCCTCCAACCCAAGGAAGGTTCTCTGTGGGCCCTTGAAGGCTCCCACTCCGACTGTGCGTCAGTGCTTAGGGAGCACGTTTGGCAGCTGTGATCTGAGAGAAACCTCTTCGTTCTTTTTTGAAGTTGTTGGGAACAATGTGAAGGTTTCTCGGCTAGTGGCCGGGAGGCCTGGTTCTTTGCAGGCACAGCCCGTGACTCTGGGCAGGATGATTCCTTTCTTTGGGAGTCCGTTCCTTACGGGGAGGGAGTGGTCCACAGCGGCCGGTTTTCGGGGCTTACAGGTCCTGATGCGTCTGTTTCTTTGATCGTCTGGCGTCTTCCGCCATCAGCGTGTCAATAACATGTATGTGTCTCCTTCTCTCTCCCAACCAGAAAAAGATTTACAAATACAAGAAAGTCCTGAGTAACCCAAGCCGTTGGGAAGTTGTGTTGAAGGAGATCCGAACTCTGGTGGACATGGCCCTCACGTCCCCCCTACAGGATGACTCCATCAACCAAGCCCCGCTGGAAATCGTCTCGAAACTGCTCTCAGAGGTAGGATGTTCCTCCTGCTGGGTTTTGCGCACGTGCACATGTACACACACACACACACACACACACACACACACACACAACCAAGTTCTTTTCCTTTCCCTCTGCTGAGCACAGTGCTGTACCCGGCGGCAGAACTGGACCCACATTGGCGCTGTCTCCCCATTGCCCAAGGAGCTGAGCGGTGTCCCCCAGCAGCCTGAGAGAGCCCAGGAGGAGGCTTGTCCCCAGTGCTGCAGCTGATCCACCCCGGGGGCGAGGCAGGGGTGAAGGGGCTGTTGCTGCTGCCCTGCCATGCCCCACCACCCAGTGTGGGGGGACTGGTCATGGGCCTGATGCTGGGCTTGTGGTGATGATGGTAGCAGTGAATTTCAGAATTTCCCAGCTCATCCCTGAGCTGGAGAACAGCGGTGACAACCCCAGACCTCCAGACTGCGCTTCCTCCCTGCCCCTCGGCATTGGGGCCCGCCGTCCCTGCCCGTCTCTGTCCTCCCCCTCCCTGGCCTGCATGGGCTCCAGGGGCCCAGGCAGCGACGGCTTCTGCCCCCGGCACCCCGACCACCTGCACAGCAGCGGAGAATCCATCGGCGGCTCGCAGCTGACTGGGCTGTGCTTTGCCGAGCAGCCCCACACTAGGGCCTGTGCCGTGCTGGACACTGTGCTGGGCTTGGGGATGAAGACAAGCCCCTGTCCTCCTGGAGCCCATGTTCCCGCAGGGAGACAGACAGGAGCAAAGGGGCTCGATCGATGTCAGTCCCGCTGTTTGTGAGGAGGTGACGGCTGCTGGGAAGCACGCTGTTGACTCTGTCCCAGCCATCTTCTCAGCGCTTCCCAAATGCTAAGGCTTGCCTCGTTTGTTTGCCTGCCTGGCCCCCGGAGACACTGGCGTTGATGACTCCTGATTTAAACTCTGCATGGCCAACGGAGTGATGCTTCTGTCCTCCTCCCCTGGGACGGCCCCTGCTCTCCTGGCACGCCCAGTTCCTTGGGTAGCTAGCTGCTAGATGCCCCCTCTGAGTCTGCACCGGCTCCTTGCCACCTAAAACCACCCCTTCCTCTGGGGGCCCAGGCTGATTGCGGCCGCTCAGTCCTAGAAACTGCCCAGGCCTTCCATGTCTGTTGAATAGAGGGTCTCTTGCCCTAGAGGCAAGTGGGGCAAGAAGTAGAAGTTGGGCGGTAAAGACAGCTACAGGGAGCAGAGGCCATGCCCTCGGGTGTGAGACAGCTTCATTTCACAGCAGAGCAAAGACTCAGCCTTTGAAATCAATCACAGTCAAGGTCTGGAATTTGAGACCAGGCCAGATGCTGTATACCCAACATTCTATCCTGGCTTCCCAGCCCGAGGCCAGGCTGGAGGCTCACCATCAGTGAGCACCTGCTATGTGCCAGCAGGGGTCATGGGCCATGCACACAATGTCTCGGGTAGTACACCTGCCTTAGAGAGCTGGGCCTACTGTCTTCATTATACAGACGAGGAAACTGAGTCCCTGAGACACTGAGCAACATGCTGAGCAGGCGGTGGGGCTGGAAATTTCACCTTAGGGCTCCCTCGCTCTCACTGCAAGGCCAGCCGTCCACCCCTTCTGCCCACCAGTCCCCACCCCACCGCCACACCATCATTAGATCAGGCTCACTGTCAGGACGACGGGGAAGGTGGCAGGTGGACACAGTTGCCAACCACTGGCAAGCATTTATTTCCATCTTACATGTTTCATAGACCATGTGCCCCTGGGCCTTTGCATCGCTTCTCAGGCCAAAGTTTTAAAAATCATTGGATCCCCAAGCACTAGTGAAAGATAAAGGCATTTAAAGGGAAAAGAAAAAAAGAAGCAGGTTGCATCTGCTGTGTACCTACTGTGTGTCAGGCAATGAGTCAGTGTCACTCACTGTGACACACAAGCGCTGCCATTTGCTAAGGGACAGAGCTGGGACTGCAGCCCAGGCAGCAACCCCTTGAGGAGGGTTTAGCGCCTCTCTGAGTGACACACATGCTCTGTGACCACTGCTTTGGCATTTAGAGCTGATCTCCAGGTACCCTGCGAGGTGAGTCCGAAAATGTACAGACGGGTAAACAGAGGCTTGGAGAAGCTGTCACTTGCCCAGGGGTCTGTTGCATCAGTGGTGGGCCGGGATCCACGCCCAGGTCTGCCTTTTAGGAAAGCTCACACTGTTTTGCACAGATGTGGCATAAATTGGTAGACTTTCTAGCCCGGGGTTTGGTGGGGGGGTGCCCAGCTGTGTGGGACTTGGTGGTTGAGAACAGGTGTTGTAGAAGCACAAGGACCTGTTTCTTCAGATACTAACTGGCCTTGGACAGTTTACTAGGTCTCTCAGTACTGTTCTCATCTGCGAGTTGCAGTGAAGATGAGCACCCATTTCACAGTGCTCTAATACAGACAAAGCGCCTGGCCCTGTGCCTGATACACAGGGAGCACTTGATAAATGATCACAATCTTGTTGTCATGGGAGATGGCTGTGATCTTGACCTTAAGCACTCTTAGCTGCAGGGTCTAGGGTGATGGGTGGAAAAACAAACAAATCCCTCTCCTTGCCCTTTCCTATTTAGGCTGTAGGGGCTAGATGATTTGTCTGTTCTCTTTACTCAGGTTGTTCCTGGGGTCTCCTTTGAGGAGGCTCCAGGGGTCCCCAGACCCAGAAAGTGGGCAGGATCCAGAGGAAGGGAGCGAGGGAGGGGGAGGAGGGGGCTTTTGGTTCTGAGAAAGGACTGTCCATCCACTGGCCAAACACAGCTGCCTCCCTGGCCTCCTGGGCCTTTGTGGAGTGGCCGCTCAGTTTAGGGTTCCCATGTCCTCTGTGATGCCCTGGTTGTTAGTGAGCTCTCCCCACCAGGGCGGAAAATGGCCTTGGTGGAGAGAAGTGTCCCTGCAGAGTGGCACAGGCTGCCGCCCGCGATGGGGACAAAGGACTTGGCATCTGTGCTTGCCGCAGGCTCTTCGTGGGAAGGGCACAGGTGCGGTGAGGACCCGTCCGGGTCCTGCAGAGCTGCCCGCCGCAGCCTGAGAAACGGAAGCGCCCCTTGCTTGGGCCGAGCCCCGGGGCTCAGTGGTTGGAGATGCAGGTTTTAGCATCAGGACAGAGAGGGTCAAACCCCCACTCCACCCACTCTTCCCTGTGCGCCGGGCACGCAGCTGGACCCGTGAGGCTCAGGTAGCTCACCTGGCGATGGGAGGGTAGGAGAAGCACTTCGGAGAAGAAGCGGGTGCTCCCGGCCTGAGGCTTAGCGAGCTTGTCATCGCTCGTAAGGCAAGACCAAAGCTTTCCATCAGGAAAATCACTGACGTTTAATAATCAGCCACAAACGGGCTCCTTAAGCACTACCAACGTCCACAAAAAGAAGAAGCCTTAGGAGTCTAAGAGACATCCTTTCCCCTTCCACGTGCTCCTGGATTCTAAGCGCACGTGGGCTTAGAGGGCCAGGCTGTCTCCATGGGAACCTGGGGACAGGAGGAGCACAGACACTGGCCTGGGTTCCGTGGCCGTCCTCCCCAGTCGGGCAGCCAGACAGAGCCGTGTTCACAGCCTCCCGGCCCCACTCCTGCTTCAGCGGGTTGTAAACTCGTTAGATATCCTGATGCTCCTTAAGCCCGATGGCAGGTAGCAAACAGGGTGGGGCTCTTCCTGGAACCCAAGAACTGACCATCTGGCCAGGTGACTGTCCAGTGAGGCGGCACGTGACGAGGGGATAGACGTGACTCTGTCAGGAGATCTGAATGGAGACCAGTGAGAGCCCGTGCCCACCGAGACACACAGACAAAGCAGAGCACAGCACGAAACTAGCAGAGAAGACGATAGTGACCGTTTCTGGGTTTTCCCATGATTTCTCATTTCTCATGTGTTCAGGCCTCTCCTCAGCTGTGTATTCACAGGAGAGTGGTAACAGGTACCCACTGGGGGAGGAAATTCCAGATTGAGGAGGAAAAAAAGCCCAAAAAAATGAAACAAATTTAATCCATTCAACTTACTATTATTTCTGCAAGCTAATTGCTAGAATTTGAATTTAGCTAAAACATGTTTGGCTCACAGAACACCATTCTTCCGTGGAACCCAGTTGGAGAATCACTGGAATACTCTATGTGCTGTGCCTGAAAGACAGCCTGGCATGCAGTCAAGATTCTAAAGTCTATATCTTTCTGTGTTTTCCGTGAACCCTATGACCGGCAGGGAGCTTGGGGTTAAGCCCTATCTGAATGGAGGAGCCCATTTATGGAAGGAAAAACTGAGTCTCACCAACAAGGAGGGACTGGTCCAAGGTCACATAACTCCCAAGGGGTAAAACTGAGACTCGAATCCCAGTGTTGTCGTCACACCCCACCCCGCCCACCGCCCCCCGCAAAGTCATACTTTTCTCCCTTCCTGGCTGAGTCTTGGAGGGTTTTCTGATCTGCTTGATTAAGAAAAAGCAACACCTGCACTCCGAGAAGCTGAAATTAAGCATTTTAGACTGTTTGGACCTTTGAGATGCAAACATCCGTTTGATTAATATTGTGGTTTTGTTTTGTTTTGTCTTGTCTTCCTCGGTACTCTCCACTCAATCCCTTAGAACACAAACTTGACTACCCAGGAGCATGAGAACATCATTGTGGTAAGTCTCTTGAGATTCCTCGCCCCTCTGTTCCCCTCCCAGTGCCACAGTCCCTGCCCTGGTCTGAGTGACTTCTCGAAGCGCTGGTGTATCCACCAGCGTGGCGACCGTGCTCGGTC
Organism: Enhydra lutris kenyoni; assembly: GCF_002288905.1. Classification (NCBI taxonomy): domain Eukaryota; kingdom Metazoa; phylum Chordata; class Mammalia; order Carnivora; family Mustelidae; genus Enhydra; species Enhydra lutris. The sequence continues at coordinate 16,303,024 of NW_019154114.1, forward strand.
TTGTCTTTCCCGTCAAGCCGGACTGTCTGCCTTCTGCCTTTGCACATTTCAGGGGCCCAGTTGACGGAGGAGGGGGAGAGAAAATTATCTGTCTTTGAGGTTTATAGCGAATGCATCTTCATTGCGTCCTCCTTCCTGAGTGGAGTTGAAGGCAGGAGATGGCAGAGAGCATATGATTTATTTATTCAGAGGCATAACCCTATTAGCTGAGAGGTAAGCATTCTCTTTCTCGCCCCAGGACATGCCTCCTGATTCATCCACATATAGAACCTGGATTTAATTCTCTCTGATACACAAAGAGGTCCTGTTTTCTGGGACGTGACTATGATGAAAGCATCTTGGGAGTCAGATAGCTTCCTAGGGGATTTAAGCTCTGAAATGTGAATCTCATGGGAGAGAAAGGAGGTTACACCTACTGGGTACCAAGCACTGTGCATGTATTTGAATCTGTAGGTAATGAAGACAGGCCCTGCTCCCACGGAGTTTATCTTCTATTGTAGGAAGACAAATGATATCACTGTAAAAACAGAGGCATGTAGTATAGAGAGGAGAGTGATCAGCTCGCCTGGGAAAGAAGGCATGGTGCTTCCTGGAGGCAGTGATGTCTGAACTGGGTTTTGAAGGATCAATAGGAGTTTGCCAGATGGCAAAACAGAGTAAAGGCATTCCAGAGAGAGGAAACAAAATAGGCATAAAGATGTAAAACAACGTGGGATATCCTGGAAGCTTCAGCATCGCTAGAGTATAAAGTTCAAGGATGTGGGAAGTAGGGAGGCAGAACCGGAGATGGAAGTGAGAAGCAAAGTCTTATGTGCCCAGAAAGGACATTCACCTGCCCCAGAAGTCCTACGGCTACAGCCTTTGAAACAAGGGCAAGATGCCAGACTCTGTTCCCCTCTGAGCTGAATGAAGGTTTCTTGGGCCCACCCACTTGGCCCTGGCAAGCCCAGCCTGGAGAATCACCCTTCTCACCCCAGCTGGGTCTGGTGGGTACAAAAGGAGGTGTTGTCATGGGGAGTAAAGGCAGCAGCTTCCATGGAGCCCCACTTCCAGTGTCTGGCACGTACTAGATGCTCCCTGAGAATTTGCTAAAAACACGGAAGGTTTTTTCCCCCTTGCCGCACCCTGACCACGCCGTGCCCTCTGTCGCCAGAACAGGGGGTTGTCAACCTGGGCGCCCCCACTCCCTGCCACCACCTTTCCCTGGTATACTATTAGTTAATAAATTCATGTAGCAAGCGCTTGTTGACTTGAGGACAGGTATGTGCCAAACACTAGTCTCTGTTGCACAGACCTAGAGCTGCTACTGAGAGGTTCACTGTGTGCTAGAAGAACGGGGCAGGTCGGCAGCTAATCAGGAAATAACACGGTCAGGGCTTGAGATTTGTTTGGAATGTTAGGGGAGCACAGAGGGCAGACACCTAGCATCCTCCGCCAGTGAGGGTGCTGGGAGGAGGATGACAGAGGGCTTCCAGGTGGAGGTGAGCAAACTGGATCTTAAAGGAGGGGTAGGAGTGCTCTGGGGCAAGGCAGTCCAGGGAGAAGGCCCAGCACGGGGAAGGCAGAGCAGTGAGACTGGCTGGTGGAGAAGCAGCTGGGGACATGGGTGCCAGGAAGGAGTTAGCGTCTTCCTCTCCCTTCTGGCGCTACTGTGGGTCCCCCACCCCCGTACTCTTCAGCCCTGGAAGAAGGGTAAGGGCTTTGGACTGGGGATGAGCCTGGGAAAGGAATTTTGGTCTGAGCAGTCCAGGCTGCTTTCTTCCAGCGAATTCTGTGAGCCTGACCCCTTTACTGGGGTGGGCTGAGCTTGCGCACTCAACAGACATGCCTGAGAACAGAGAATTTGATCTGAGGTCTGCCTCTCAGCCCTGCTCTGTACAACCTCCTCCCCTTTGGTGCTCTGTGTTACCAGTGCCCTTATCGTCACTGGGAAGCCTCCTCTCTGCCCAGAGATGACCTTATCTGATTTGACTTCTCAGCAATTAGTCTTCTCCCAGCGGGGCTTCGTATGTTTTTAACGTGCTTATTTTTCAGAAAAACTTTCTTGAGTTGGTTGGATTCGGTCCGTCTGGGGTCGGGCATCTGTCTGTGCCATAGGTGGTTATTGGCTGGTAACAGCCAGCATGTCCCTGGACCCCAGTGCCCAGACCGCAGCCGCCATCTACATGCTGGGGAAGAGGGTGGCCTTCACCCTGAAGTTCAATGTGAGATCACATTTGGAGCTGGTGCAGCCCCGGGGCCCACCCCACACAAGCTGGGTCCTTGGGCAACTGATGGGAGAGCTTTATTAGTTTTATTGTATTGAAAATACCTTTAAGATGTTCTTTAAAAATGCTTTTGCGAGTATTCTATGAAAATAATTTCATTAGAATAAGGAAAGAAAGGGAAAGGATTTCACCCCATCCCAGTGTCCTCTTCAGAGAATTGCCCTGGCGGTTTTCAGGTGGTGACAACCCCACATGGGTACGGTTGATTTTCTGTTTTCTGTTTTCAACATTAATGATGCAAGCCTAGATGGGCTGTTGTATGTTGACTTTTTCGTGTACCGTGTCGTGGGGGGATGCTTTCAAGTCTCTCCGTGCCTCTCTGCCCCTCGGTTTCCAGTCTCACTACCTGGGCATTTGGGGATGAATCATTCCTTCTGGGGGGCCTGTCCTGGCCATCGTAGAACGTTGAGCACTGTCTCTGCCTCAACCCGCTGGGTGCCAGTAGCCCTTCCCCATCGTGGTGATCAAAAATATATCTCCAGGGGCGCCTGGGTGGCTCAGTGGGTTGATAGGCCTCTGCCTTCGGCTCAGGCCATGATCTCAGGGTCCTGGGATCGAGTCCCGCATCGGGCTCTCTGCTTGGCAGGGAGCCTGCTTTCTCCTCTCTCTCTCTCTCTCTCTGTCTGCCTCTCTGCCTACTTGTGATCTCTCTCTGTCAAATAAATAAATAAAATATTTAAAAAAATATATATCTCCAGGGGAGGATGGAAAAAAAATATGTCTCCAGACATTCCAACAGCCCCTGGAAGCAAGGTCAACCCTGGCTGGGGACCGCTGGCCCACCACATACTTTCTACTGGCTCTAGAATATTTTTATCTAACCAGATGGCCATTCAGCTAACTTCTGGTTAACTGTTAGTTAACTTTTTAGTCATTTTCAGCTAACTTGGCATATGAAGACTCAGTCTCCTCATCTATGAAATGTGTGTGACAACAGTGCCTTTCTTACAGGGCTCCTCGGAGGGCTCAGTGAGCCAGCGCGCCAAACATGCTCCACGGGGACCGGGCTTATAGAAAGAGCCCACAGAAATATAAGCTCCTTTTATTAGTCATACCTTTAAAATGATCATAACTGTCTGACCAGGGCAGGCCTTATAACCTCCCTGACCCTCTGTCTCTTCTTCTGTACAAATGGGAGTAACTCCCACTTGACCTCACTGAGTTGTCATGAGGCCCCAGTGAGCTAATCCTGTGGAAGCACAGAGCCCCTGCCCGACGCCCACTCTGGGCACTTCAGTCCTTCCCACTCCTTAATTCTGTGACTCATTCTAGAGGAAGAGGGGCCCGGCACGAGTAGGGGGCTCAGCCCTGCACATGGCCCCTCCTCGGAGCTGGGTGTGGGAGGTGTTCTCTGTCTGCTTCACCTGGCACAGTGGCCGCTGGCTTCGTGGGACCCCTGAGCACTGGAAATGTGGTTTGTGCAGTGGAGGAACCACATTTTTTATTTTATCTCACTTATTTCCTATCCGTTAAAATCGGAAGGGTTGCCTGCACCAGCGGCTACCGTGCTGGGTGCTGCCGCCCTGGACAGGTAAGACCCTGGACTGTTGGGCACCCAGCTTGGAGGGGCTCCAGACCACAGCCTCAGTGTCACTGGCTTCCTCCTCCACAGAAGCACATTCGCATAAGTGACGTCGTGTCTTCTGGGCCCCCGGTGAGGCTTCCTTTCCCTGACGGTCCCAAGCCCAGCGGAGGGCCTTGCTGAGAGGTCCCTAGCCATATCCAAAGGCATCGCTGCAGGGAACAGGTCACAGAGACCCTCTGAAATTGAGCAGGCAGGCTCTGAGCCCTGGGAGTCAGTGATGGGGAGAGCATGTCCTCACAGAGCCCTCCTGGGAGTCGGGCTGAATCACCACCCCTTGCCGCTGTGCCCAGTACTGCCCAAGACAGTCCCTACCCCCCGTGATGGTGGCAGTGGGCTTATCTTGAGGCTGAGACTCCAAAGCTTCTACAGTTTTCTCTTTTCAAGTCCTCCCAAAGACAGTCACTCTAGTTCTCCCCATTTTATAAGCTAGAAGACTAATGACCAGAGAGGTTGAGTTGCTCACACAAGGTAACACAGCCCGGTGGTCTTGGTGCTGGGTCCTGGGTCTCCTCTTGGTTAATCTTGTACGCAGTGTGGCAAACAGGAAAATGAGTGGACTTCGCATAGGTACTAGCCATCCAGTAACTAACATTCACGGAGAGCTGGCCCTATTTCAGACCCCTATTTCCAGGGGTCCTCGGTTGGGCGCAGTTTCGTCTCCTGTGAGGCATTTGGCAATGTCTGGACACATTTCAGTTGTTTACCTATTTTATTTGAATTTGAAGTTTAGCAAAAGTATTCAAACAAAGTATGAAAGAGGAAGAAAAATAAGAATCAGACATCATTCGGATCCTGGTACGGGAATGGCATGGGGAACCGTAAGAACTGTACAGTGAGCCTCAGAAGGCTTGGAGAGACATGAACTCAAGGCACCTGCCTTAATGTTAAATAAGCGTGTCAGGAGGCTTCTTGGTCTCACACCGGCTGAGGCTTGCTGCTGGCGTCCATTGGGTTGAGAACAAGGTCACTGCTAAACATCCCGCATGGGACAGGAGCAACAGGCCCCAGATGGTAACAGGGCAAGGCCAGGCACCCTCCCTCCCGCTCCTCTGCAGACTCTTCTCTGCTCCGCTTTCTGGGTGGGAACTCGGGTGTTATGAGAGAGGAAATAACTCGTTCTAACAGTTAGGCTGTCCTGAGTGCCAGGGCTAGAACTCGCACCCAGGACTCTGCCCCCAGGGCCTGGGCTTAGAACCTGGATCCTCTCCTTCCCTGTTGCTCCAAGGGGGACGTGGCTGGACGGCAGCAGGTTGTGGAGTCCCTGAGGTCGCATGCACTCACATCGGTGTGCGTTTTCCTGGAGGTTAGCGTGGAGCTTGTGCCAGCCATGAGCCCCCAGCTAGGACTCCTTTCTGGAGGTTCCGGCTCACCTTTGCTCGTTGTCTTTCAGGCGATTGCTCCTTTGCTGGAAAACAACCATCCACCACCAGATCTCTGTGAATTCTTCTGCAAGGTATGACCTGACCGAAATGGGGCTGTGTTTGCAGGAGGCAGCCCACTTCCGTGTGGGCATGCTGGGGGTTGGCTTTGCATAATTTGCTGAAAACCCAGGCTTCCCTGACCTGGGTCAGGGCCCCAGACCGAGCCAGAAGGCAGGTCAGGCAGCCTGCTCTTAGACACACAGCTCTCTCTCTGCCAGGCAGGTGATAAGCGAGGCCCAGGATCCAAACCAGTGGGTCAGGGAGGAGTGTCCGGCTTTTCCTTGGAATATCTTTGTAGCTGTCTTGGGAGAAATTTGTAGCAGATTTTCTGGGTTCCTGACGTCAGAGCTGGGTTATTATTAGCCAAGGCTCGTCTGAGCACCGGCTGGCCCACGGTGGGGCACAGCCGTGGGGCTCTTCCTGGATAGGGAAAGCAGACCAGGGAGGCCAGGTTAGCTGGGAGGAGCCGCAGAGCAGCCCGTCCGCTCCCGGGAGCCCAGAGCCAGGCTCGCAGTGGGATTTACACGGACCGTGCCCAAGGCACGTTGGGGACCAGCCGTCCCTCACTCTGAAAACACACTTCAGCAGCCCGGGGGCTGAACCAGCATGCAGTCCTGTTTTGTTCTTTGCTGTGTGATCTTTTTTTTCTTTTTTTCTTTTTTTTTCTTTTTTTTATATAATGATTTGATGTCCTTGGAGAGACGCGGGTCCTAGGTTTGCTGCTACCCCAGCGCTCTCTGCTCTCGCACCTGCTGACTCACTCCGACTCATGCTCCTTTCCTCGCCGGCTCCTTCCACAGTCACATGCTGTCCCTGGTGGGCGGTGTGGACTCCCATCTACCAGCAAGACGAGCATGTGGCCTAGCGAAGCAGGCCCCTGGAGAGCCCTGTGGTTTCTGGAGGAAAGGGAACTGTGATGCCCTTAGTGCCTCCATCCCCCACTCAGAGAGCTGCTCTCTCTGTGTCTGTCAGGGGGCGGGAGCTCTGAGACTATGGACACAGGGTCGTGTTAGCCCCTTTGGCCCCATCTCTCCATCAGGAGACCATTTCTGGCAACCCACAGAGCAGAGGGCGGGCCCGGCCTGCCAGCCTAGAGCGCCCGGGTGCCTTCTCGGTGTGCGCGTCTGGGCACGCGGCGGTGTGTGCCTTCCAGGCCAAGCAGGCGAGCACCTGGGCGTCGAGCTGGGCCTGCAGCTGTGCGTGTGAAAGCGTCAGGCTTCCATGCTCAGTGGAGGCCCCCTCCTCCCTGGGGCCTCGGTGGGACTATAGACTACTGAAATATGGGCCTTCTTGGCCCCTGGCACAAGGGGGCGTCATTCCCCACACGGAGTGGGGTCATACGTCCCCACATATGCTTGGGGTCCTCCTTCCTTACCTGTCCCAGCAGGTTATCTCCTCTCTCAATATTTTGTCCGATTTAATCCACATCTGCTCCTTGTTCTCCTCTCAAGCTGTATGGTTTCTCCCAGATTTCATGGTTTTCAAACTCTTGTTCTAAAACAGTGGACCTTTGTTCAAAGTCAGTCATACCTGGAGGTTCCTGGTAGCACGGTTTAAAAACTCATGATGTAGAAGAAACCATTCTTTTTGGCATTTCATTATAGAAATAGAAGGCTGCCCCGTCCTTTGGAGGGAGGGGTCCGAGCCTAGGGGGTCCGTGAGCCTTCAGGCTGTTTCCCCTCTGGATGAGTCGGAGTCCCAGCCTCCGTACCCTACCCACAGGTGGCCTGTCCAGAGAGGAGAGCTTGAGGGGAATGAAGCCGCCCCCACCGGGTCCACCCTGGGCCAGCTCATTCCACATGCCTGGGCAGCCTTGCCTGCCCGTTCTCCAAACCAGGACACTCAGATCGAGGAAAGTTCATTGATCTTAGATTTCCCAGGAAAGCCCTGATTTCTACTCTCCCAAGTCCAGGGTCCTCACGCAGGGGTTAGAAACAGCGCCTTCAGGCCCGGGCAGGTTCTAAATGTGTTGGCCTGGTAGGGCCTTATCTGTTCCACCCGAAGGCCTTGACAAACAAAACGTGCTGATGAAGTGAAGTACGGTGAGTTGCGTTGGATGGCCTGCAGGCTGCTGTCAGCCTATCAAAGCAACAGCTGGAAAGCCACAGGGCTTTCGAGATTCCGGTGTCCGGACACGGAACTCCTGGCATTCCTGCACCCAGTTTTCCAGAGACTTCTCTGTTAGACCACGTGCTCTGCATCTCAGTGCTGCAAAGTGTCAGGACCTGTCCAAGTGCGCGCCTGCCTGTATCAGCTGATGAACTCTCACTTTATTCATTTTTTTTTTTTTACAGATTTGATTTAATCTTTAGAGATTAAATTAGAGAGAGAGGATGTACTGGGAGAGAGGCGAGGGAGAGACAGAGTCCCTGCTGAGCAGGGAGCCTGATGTGGGACCTGGGACCATGACCTGAGCCGAGGGCAGATGTTTCACCAACGGAGCCCCCCAGGCGCCCCACGGTCTCAGAGCCACAGGCGAGGCCCGGACTTCCAGGGGCCCGTTCAGCTCCGGCTGAAACCTGCCAGGCTCAGTGCTGACCACGCCCTTCTGTCTCCCCAGCACTGCAGAGAGCGGCCCCGGTCCATGGTGGTCATCGAAGTGTTCACTCCCGTGGTCCAGAGAATCCTCAAGCATAACATGGTGAGTTCCCCTGACGCCCAGGCTTCAAAGCCGGCCTCTCACTTCTCCCCAGCCTTTCGCCATTCCCCAAAACGTGAAGGAACGGGGTTGGGATTCTGTTGAAGCTGGGGTGTTCGTGCAGCCTGTCCTCCTCAGCTCTGTTTTCTTCCCTTAAGGCAATGGGAAGAATCTTTTTCACAGTAAAAATAACAAAAATAGTGTGGCCAGGGGAGAAGAGAGAAGTTTCCCGTGTGTAGAGTCACAAGCGTCTGCAGACACTCTGCCCAGAAGGAGGGGGTGGGGCGCCTCATGGCTTCAGTGGGGGCCGTCCAGACGGTGTCCTTCCAGAGGCACGGGACAGAGGGGCAGAGAGCGACCATATGAGGGGGAAACCAGACAGTGACAACCGTAGTTAGCGGGTCACGGTTTCATGGTCACCAGCCATGGTGACAAGTCACATGAGGGCAGGCACCCTGATATGGTGTCAGAAGGGCACCGTACCTCTGGGCGCTTCTTCTCTCAAACCCACGGGTCCTGTCTAATCCTGAGAGAAACATCAGACCAGTCCCCATTCAGGAGCATTTTGTAAAACACGTGACCAGCACTGCTCAAAATTGTCCAGGCTGTTAAGAACAAGAAAAGCCTAAAAATTGTCACAGCCCAGAGGAGCCTAAGGCCGCAGGATGACTACATGTAGCAGGGTGTCCCGGATGGGGTCCTGGAACCGCAAAAAGTCGTCAGGGGAAACAGAGGCAATCTGAGTATGGACTTGGCGGTCTGCAAGGCCCCTTTGCATTCCCATCAGTTCAGTGAGAGCAGCAAATACTGCTTTCTTCCTGTTACACGTGGGGAAACTGAGGCTTATCAGAGCACACTCACTGGCCCCAGGGGCCACAGCTGGGAATGAGAGTGACTAACATCTACTCTTAGCTACTTATCGAGCACCTTCTTAGAGCCAGACACAGTGTGACATCTAAGCGTGTCCCATGTCATTTAAGTCTCATGAAAGCCCAGGACCTCCTTTCCCAGATGAGGTGGCGGGGACCCAGAAAGCCTCCGTAGGTCACTCAGGGAACCGGTGAGCAGCCCCGAGTGCTCATGAGGGGGGCCAAGGAGCAGCCGTCCAAAGCGAGGGCCGGTGTTCCAGTGTGCTCTCCCGAGCCAGCCCCCAGCCTGGACTCGAGGCACCTGGTGATGGGGAGCCAGTGATGTCATTGCAGTGCACATTGGGGCACTGAATCAGAGGTAGGGTACCTGTGACTACTGCCCCCTGCCCTGTCAAGATTCAGCAGTGAAAATAGCTGTCTCCACGCCAACCCCCAGTCCCCGTCTAGTTGGACGCGTGTGGCACGTGTGCTGCTCCACCCCATCCCACACTCATGGCAGACATCATGAGTCGATTGCAGCCCCACACTCGTGGCAGACATCATGAGTCGATTGCAGACTGTTCGTGCAGAGCCCGGAGAGAGCTTCAGAGTCCGTCTCAACCCAGGATTCCCGGCAGCCGCTGTGACTGACGGTGCTGGCACCATCGGGTCCTCTCTACCGTTCCCTCCCCGGAGCAGTCTCACCCCGTAGCTGCATTGCTGCTTATTTCCGACATTCCCCCTTGATTTGAGATAAATGTGTTTCTGATTTCCTGAATGCAGGGAGAGGACTACGCCACCCAGTTCTTTCCTGGGACTAACAAAGACGTTCCCCGGGGTAGTGGTGGAGAGTGTGAATTTGTGCCCTAATTTGGGCTTTTATAGTTTCAGGGGCATTCTCCGGTTTCAGGCTTCTGAGAGGAGAAGACTTCCAATTGTTAACTTTAAAATCACAGTGGAGGTGGTAGGAGGTGAAGCTTGTACCCTTTCAGAGGGTGGAGCAGAGATTTTAGAGTTCGTTTTGCAAAGGACCTTCCTGTCACAGCTTATCGATGACAGAGCCCCAGCCCCAGGTGTCCTGTCCTCGCCCAGGCCTCCTCGGGCACAGAAGAACATTTTCACGTAGTCTGTGGTCATCAGGAGGCTGTCTAAGAACGCTTCTTTGGGGGACATCTGACTTCCGAAGGGAAAAAAGTTAAAATTCAGGCCCGCCTCCCACAGCCAGTCCCAAACAACATCTCCCTTATATTTGGTGAGTTTTATAGGCCTACAGTGTTGACCATGTAATAATTTTCTGGATAAAATTCAGAACAGCGACAGGGCAAATCCACAGTTTATAGCATCTGTTGTGGCCTGGCAGAGATCAGGGCCCTCCAGGCATCAATCCTCACTTGACGCTTGAAGAGCCCCCAAGTGATCCCGGCGCTGGGGCCGCCGTAAAGCTTCACGGCTGCTCTCTGCCATCGGCGCCCAATGACCTGCCGCGAACTCTGTCAGAAGAGGGCCGTGGATGGCAGGTGCGTGTGAGGTAGTGACCGTGGCTTCCGCTAGGCCTGGGAAGCCAGACGTACTGTTTTGAGCTGGAGCTTTTGGCCGGTGTGGGGAGTCTAGTCACTGGTTAGTGGGTGTGCCTAGCCTGCCACCAGCCTCACGACTGTCCTCATCGCACGAGCAGTGGCCTCTGTTGACCACACGTACAGCGTTTCTCACCAAGGACGCACTGGAGCATTTGGGAGTTGGAGAAAATCGTAGACCGGAGGGGTGTTCTAAAACGTCAGAGCTTCCCCAGTCCTCAGGGTTCATCTTTTGCAAATAGATTGTGTGTCCCATTTCCTAGATGAGTACACTGAATCTTAGAGAAGAGTCTCAGTGTTACTCGTTGGACTGAAATAAAAATTAGTTACAAATGGAAGCAGTCCTCTAGAATGTTCTGCTGGAGATTCTAAACAGTTTGTTAAACTGTATTGTCAAGAATGACCACGGTCCCTGTGCCCGCAGGCCACTCATCAGAGTGTTCTTGTAGCAAGGGAGGCAAGAAGATATGGCTGCGGTCCCTAGCGGACCACTGGGTGATCTGACCACCCTACTTGCCAAGAGGAGCGTTTTTAGCTTTTCCAAAGGTAAAATGTACCTCACCCACATGTTGCAAGGCCATGAGACCCATTTATGATGTTCATTTCCAAGAAAGTGACCTTGACTCTCCAGAAATCTAACAGCAGAGATAAGGACAGTTATCTTTAGCAGAGTTGAGTTGAAGCAGTTTTCATGGACTCCTAAACCCTTAGACGTGGAAGGGGGCCATAGAGATCCGTGGTTACAGCCCTCACTCCACAACAGAGTCTATGAGGCCCCAAGAGGGCCACACAGCCTTCCTATCACCGTTTTCCAGGGCACCAGGTGACCTGAGATGTTTTCCTCAGTTTGGAAGCACAGTCAAGTTTAAGTTTTCTCTTCACACAGAGGCCTTATCTAGCCCAGGGCTCTGTGTGCATGTGAGCATGTGTGAGTGTGTGTGTGTGTACACAGGTGCGTATCTTCCTTTTGAGCTTCCCCTGTGGCTTCTGCTGCCGTCCTCATGGACGAGCATCGTCCCGGTGGGGAGATTGGAAGCAGACGAGGCCCCTTCAGTACCTTGAGGACTCTAATTCAGCCTCTTCATGCCAGGTGAAGAAGCACCAAGCAGCTCTAGAAACTCGCTTCTCGGAGCTGGCAGGAGGGCGTGGGAGGGACGTGTTCTCCTCAGAACTTTCTCGAGGGCCCTCAGAATCAGTTAGATCCGGGAAGACAGTCTCTGCTGTTTTATTTTAAGTTAGAATGCCATTGCAGTTGCTTTTTACTGAATGGGTTCCACTTAGTGGGGGCAAGAAGAAGGCAGATGACTTTGGAGATGTGACTCTTCACTCTGACGTCTCGCGGGCCACCCTCCTCACCACGCTGACGCGCCCCTCCTGACTGTTAAAAACCCTGCCCACAGAACATGAACAGAACTGCCGACCTGGCAGCCCTTGCCCCCACCCGTGAATGTGGGGAAGGACGCAGGGTCCTTTCCCGGCCATCGTTTCTCCTCTCCTGACAAGTCCCTGAGCCCACAGCCACCAAGGAGATGTGCCTCTCCACTCTCAGCTGTACGCTGCCTCCTGCCCTGGTCGTGTGCCGGGTTGGGGAAGCTAAGAAAACAGAAGCGTCCAGGAATGCCACTCACTGGAGCAGGCGGGAGTCCCTCTGTCCTTGCTCAGTGCCCCTTAAGTAGGCGTCAGCTGAGGTGAGATGCAGGGGCTCAGGCTGAGCTGGTGGTTGGAGACGTCCTTGGCCCTGGGGGCTGGGGCCTTTCCCTAATGTTGAGCAGATTCACCCTCCCTCCCTCCTGCCTGTGCCCCTTTCACACGGACCCCCGGACACACACCAGCCACGCACTTTCCAGGGCACACACCACCCTTCCCAGGCCATAAGCCTCACACACGCATACATGATGTGTCTCTCACACACACCTCCTCCCGCACCCCATGTCTCTCACACATACCCTCCCACACCCTCCTACACCCCACATCTCTCACACACACACCTCCTCCCACATGCCAGATCTCTTACACACACACCTCCTCCCACATTCTGTCTCTCACACACAACCTCCCACACCCCATACCTCTCACAAACACCTCCTCCCACACCCCATCTCACACACACACACCCTCCCACACCCCACATCTCTCTCTCACATACACACATTCCCTCCCACGCCCCATGTCTCTCTCTCTCTCTCACACACACAAGCACACACACACCTCCTCCCACACTCCACGTCTCTACACATAACCTCCCACACCCCATACCTCTCACACACACCTCCTCTCACATGCCAGATCTCTTACACACACACCTCCTCCCACACTCTGTCTCTCACACACAACCTCCCACACCCCATACCTCTCACAAACACCTCCTCCCACACCCCATCTCACATACACACAACCTCCCACACCCCACATCTCTCTCTCACATACACATATCTCCTCCCACACCCCATGTCCCCCCCCACACACAAACACACAAGACACCTCCTCCCATACTCTATGTCTTTCACACATAACTTCCCATATCCCATACCTCTCACACACCTCCTTCCACACCTCACATCTCACACACACACTACCTCCCACACCCCACTTCTCTCACACATGCACATCTCCTCACATAGCCAACGTCTCTCATACACACCACCTCCCACACCCCACAATTCTCGTAAATACACCCATCTCCTGTCAGACTCCGTGTCTCTTATACACATACACACACCTCCTCGCACACCCTACATCTCTCACACATCTTTCTACACCCCATGTCTCCCTCACACACATACCTCCTCTCACACCCCATGACTCTCACACATATACACATATCTTCTCCCACACCCCACATCCCTCACACACACACTCTTATACATCTTTTTTTATACATCTCCTCCCACACCCCATGTCTCTCTCTCTGACACACACACACACTCTCACATAGTCTCACATGTCTTATACACATCTTCTCCCACACCCCATGTCTCTCTTTCTCTCCGTCTCATCTCACACGCACACACACACACCTCCTCCCACACCCCACTTCTCTCACACACACATGCCATTACCTGTCCAGCCAGCCTTTTTCAAGCTTATCCATCTGTTTTCTCTGCTTTTTTGGTTCCATGTGCCATATGAGGGTAGCTTTTTCTACAACCAAAAGGACAAGCTCATCAAATGCTCCTTAAGTATTTTCTGGAACCAAGGGGGTGGCTGGGGTCAGCCTAGAGCATGAGGGAGCCAGCTGAAAAGCCCATGACTGGGAGCCAGCTTCACCCTGGGGCCATGTCTGGTTCTTGGACCTCCTTCCTGCCCTCTTGCTCGGGAGAAGGAACGGGCATCTTTTCATTGACAATGGTTGGGGACACTCAGAGTTACACTTGTCCGGGGCTACGTTTGGCTCCTCCATACCCCCAAGAAGTCCCAAAGCCCTCTTCCCAAATTGATGGCCCCAGACCGGACATCTCCTGCCCCGGCTGTGCTGAGTGGCCTCAGGTGATAGCTCACAGAAAGCAGGCATCCAGAAACTCTGTGGGGCCTGTGGCATCTGTGGCCTCCCAGGGGTTGTGGGAGGCCCAGCTCAACATGCGCAGGCCCCCTCCCCACTGAGCGGAAGGGACGCCCCAGCTGGTCTCTTTGCTGAGCACGCCTTGGCGCATCGGTGCCCTGCCAGTGAGTTCGCTACAGGTGCCGGAACCCATTCCGGGTCAGGACGCATTTGCTGCTCTCCCCGGGCAGCCGTCAAAGGGCGTAAGCAAGAGCGTGACGAGGCCAGGGTCTTGAAGGGAAAATGTGTGCCTTCTAGAAAGTGGAGTTGGCTGGTTGTCTCCCCGTTGCCTGCAACACCAGCAGTTGTGAGCAGAGCAGGGTCGCACTGCCACTTCTGGGATCCTGGCCTCCCCTGCGGCCTGTCCCAGCTTCTCCCGTCTGCTCTCTCTGCAGGACTTTGGGAAGTGCCCACGACTGAGGCTGTTTACTCAGGAGTATATCCTCGCCTTGAACGAGCTCAATGCGGGGATGGAAGTGGTGAAGAAGTTCATTCAGAGGTGGGTTTCCCAGCTGGACCCCCTCCCCACCTTGCCTGCCAGCCAGCTCTCCTCTCCAGCCCAGAAATACTTGCTCCCTTGATGCCCGGACAGAGTCCACTTGTATTCAAAGGCCCTGAGCATCTCATCTTCTGGGGAGCTGTCACCTGGGTCCTCCCAACCACACGTGGTCTGAGACACTCACTAGCTGTGTGACGTTGAACTGGTTGCTGTACCTCTCTGGTCCTGTTTACTCCCCTATCCCTAGGGGTTGTTGCGTAATTAAACAAGAAGATAACATGAGGAAGCCCCTAGCACAGTACCTGACACACGGTAGGAACTCGGGAAATGGTACCAGTTCTAAATAATAGGATTATTTCCATGGGTCCCACACCTTACACCCCTTTGGTTTATGAGTGCTGAGCACGTCAGAGACAATCCGCCGCTGGCCCCAGAGAGGCATCACTAGGGACTAGAACAGCCACCTCCCAAACTGGGGAAGAAGAGAGCAGATCTTCTGGTTCTTACTTCTGGTGTTTTGGAAGAGAGGGCTTGTTTTCTCTTTGATTTTTAAAGCCTCTCCCTGTGCCGCTGTCTCCTTATCTGGAAAATGAGAACCATCGTACTCACTTCATCTGGTTAGTGTGCCGGTTTAGTGAGCTAATGCCCGTCAACACTAGCTGCTGTGTCCGTGGGCTGCACATGTCAGCGACCTCTCGTTTTTGAAGAAAATCAAAATAGCCTGTTTAAGCTGGTTTTGGAGCTTATGTGTTTCCCGAATAAACTCACCCAAAACTCACAAAGCATTTCTACATCCAAAGCAAGCATTTCTCCGCAGGAGCCCTGGTGACTTCAGGGTCCCTTTAAAGTACCCAGCTGCGGTTTGTCGAATTTTTTCAGGTTAGGCTTCTCTCGTCCTCAGCAGCCACAGTGACTTTCCAGGACTTACAGATATCATTCCCAGGCTCCAAACAGCCCGGGAGTCACGGTATTGGTCCCATTTTACAGAGGAGAAAACTGAGGCACAAAGCTAGCCATAATTAACAGCAGCAGCCAGCATGAAGGGAGGACTTGGCGAATGTGTCCCAGGCCCTGTGCTGGGCCAGGGCGACCATAATCACTTTTCTTTCAAAGCAGGCCACTTGTGAGACTAAAATGTGGTATTAGGAATCACGATTCCAGATCCCGCAGGCATAAATACGACTGTCCCAGGATATAGGACTGCCATACTCTCTTTCCATGAATTAGAAACTGGGTCCTTACCATAACCCATCAAGGGAGGGAGCCACGTTCCCATTTGATAGCTAAGCAAATTGAGCATGGCACGTTTAAGTGGTTTGCCAAGACCGCTTGTGTGGGTCTTCACACAAGCTTCCTGGATCTACAGCCCCCGGCCTGGAGCTTGGCTCTGTGCCGCCTGCACGTGGCAGGGCCGGGACCTAGATCCCAGTGTTGCCAAATGCCCGGCAAAGAACTCGGCGCACCCTCCACCCCCGACCCTGACGGGCGCCCCCAGCCCTGCTGCCTCCCTGCGTGAGTGCCGCTGCTGCCACGGCCTGCTCACCCCTGTCCTCTGCTCTCTTCCAGCATGCACGGCCCCACGGGGCACTGCCCCCACCCCCGGGTCCTGCCCAACCTGGTGGCTGTGTGCCTGGCTGCCATCTACTCCTGCTACGAAGAGTTCATCAACAGGTCAGTCCCCGCTGCCCCCAGGTGAGCCTGTGTGGGGGCCTGCCACCACCTCTGGATGGGGACAGTGGGGGACAGTGAAGGGCTGGGTCCCCGCGGAGGGCGGCTCGTGCCTTGACCAGGCCAGGGAGGTGGAGTGGCATCTGCTGGGACAGCCTCAAGTATGTTGGCCAATCCCATGAGCTCCCCAATTGCCAGCCCTAAACCTGGGGATGTCATCGGAAAAGCAAACACTGGGGATTTGCATGGGCAGCCGTGAGGCTGTCATGTCCCCTCGGCTTTAGCAGCAAGTGTTTGATTCTGAAGGTTTCTCCCCACCTGGCATGTGCGACACATGGGGCTTGTGTGAGAGAGAGAGACGCGTGCATGCGTGGGGGGTGTGAACGTGTGCATGCATGTGCGTGTGTGTGCACGAGGACTAGCAGGAGGTTTTCTCCCTTTCCCCTTGTCTCCTTTGGCAGAATTTCCTTTTGCCCATGGTGCATGTGGATTTCTTGAGCGCCTGTGCGTGTCAGGCACGGTTTCGGGTGCTCCTGGGGGAGCTGGTGTCCAATATGCAAGATCAAGGCAAATGGGCAAAGGCTGAGAAAACAAAATGGAGCCATGTACTAGAGCTTGGCCAGAAAGGGGCATGGCAGGGCTGCTGCCTTGGGTCCTCCAGGGTCTGGGTACAAGCAGCTTATTAAGGACGTAACCCAAGGAAGCTCTGGGAGGGGACCCGAGAAGGGAGGACAGCCAGTAGAGTCTGATGACTACTGCAGGCACCTGCACGTTCCCCACTGGGACCTCCCAGGAGACTGTGGAACATGTCTGAGTCATTCCCCTGAGGGATGATGGCACTGGGGTATAGTTACTTACCAGCTTCCATTCTTTCCCGAGGTTCACTCCTGGGATGCAGGGTGATGCAGTTACCACTAGTTTGCATAGAAATTTATACAGTGACCTCTGGGGTCATTAGAGAGGATATGATGTGCAGGATCAGGGAGCATCTGCTGAAGCTCCCTGTCCGGTTGTTCAGGTGGTACACTGCACAACTCCCAGGGGAGCAAAATGTGTGTAGCTAGAGCTGGGGGCATAGCAGGAGTATATTTCAGTCCTTAGAGAGAAGGCAGTGGAACATTCTGACACACAGAAAATCATACAAATGAAGCTTCTTAAAACAAACACTGTACTTTGAGGTCTTGGGGAAGGTGCCACAAAATTTTATTAAGGGCATATTTTCTCACGACAAAACTTGAGAAGGGAGGATTACTCTTTTCAGTGTCCTTAGCCCTAGATCCTGATACTCAGCAGGGACCTGTCCACTTCTAGTCATTTCCCCGTTGAGAAGGTGATAGAACCCCTGGGGCCTCAACATGAAGACGTCATGCAGGTCATTCGTGCGCGCTTGTTCTGTGCCCTACGGCATGTTGTATTAGAGCAAAAGAAACAAAAAAAAGCAGCAGAAGGTTAAAGGCTAGCACTTGGCTTGTATGACCATCCCAGCATCCCTCTGGGCAGCGACGGTCACTCGCCCTTGGCCTCCCACGTTGTAGCTCTGGAGCCAGTCCGCATGCATTTCTAACTCAGGCCGCCCTAGGAAGCAGGGAAACCATTAGGAGTGTCCCACATTCTCAGGCTCCCTTTCCTCCCGAGGCCGTGACTCATCTTGGCCTCCCGGGGCCCACTCGGTGGATGCCTGACCTGAGACTAGGCAGGGGCAGGAGCAGCAGCAGGAAACAGCAACTCCCAGAATTTTCCGTGTCCTCAAAGCCCTGCCCAGGTGCCCTGGAGCAGGTTTTCCTGACTCAGGAGCAGGAAGCAGAAGAACTCTGGAAACCCCTCTCCCAACACCCACCCCAGGGGAAGGGCAGAGGGGGAAAGAACCAGAATTAGGAACTGTGCATACAGTTGTACAGACAGGGGCCTGGGGACAGCAACAGCCAGCTCTCATCCTTCTCATTCTCTCAGTCCTCATCTGGTAACAGCCCAGTACGTGCCAGGGGCTGAAGTCACAAAGGTAACTGGCTAGATGGAGCCCTTTCCCTCCGGAGCGGACAGTGTAGCAGGAGATGGAGGAGTAGCGAGGGAGCAAGCAAGGAGTTACAGCGAGCTTTGGTCAGGGCTGTGAGCACGGAAGCCAGAGCCATCATTGACGGGGTCTGTGCCAGGGAATCTCAGCCCTGGCCGCCTATCCATCACCTGGGAAGAGTTTACAAGATCAGAACAGCAGCTAAGCACGCATGTGCCCTGTGACCCAGTTGCTCGTAGCTTTGGGGACGTTCATTCATCATGTACGGAATGTTCTAGCAGCGTTATTTGTAACAGCCCCTAACTAAAATCTGCCTCCACTCCGATGTCCTACGACAGGAGAGTGGATGGACGGTCGGGGTCTGTCCATGCAAAGGAACACTATGGAGTAGCAAGAATGGATGAACTAGAACAACAAGCAAACTGAATAAATTTCACAAAGGCAAAACAAGACAAAAGAAGCCAGACCCAAAAGATACTTGCCGTGTGATTCTTTTTCCTGGAATTTCAAGAACAGGCAAAAGGACTACGTAGTGGGGGGGGGGGGGGGGG